>NC_142529.1:26717394-26802394 GCF_964205215.1 Stylophora pistillata
TTAAAAAATGCGGCACGAAATGGGATTGTCTTGTTTATGAAATGTTGTACATAAGAACAATAAGGCCCAATTTAAACACCCAGAGCGATTCCATTAGGGCTAAACTCTTTGTTTGACTTTTAACGTTTTGTAATTTATTCACCGCTTCATTATATATATGCTCGATTTTACTATTTTAGTTTACTTGATAATGACGTTCTGGAAACGTCGAAACGTCGTGTCATGCTTTATAATATTTTATCGCAGTTTTTCATTGTCAAATGATCAATAAATAGTCGTGTTTATTTCAATAATGGAAAATAACTGTCAAAATTACCAAACGAGAATCGCTCATCACTGTGGAGAATCACAGGAAGAAAATTCAATAACTTTCCTTTTACATGAAAGTTTACCTGACACGAAGGTATTTCACTCGTCTGATTGAGAACAAATCGGATCTAGGGTCTACTAGGCTACCTTTGGCTTGTCATTATCCGGGGTAATCACTACTGGTGAGTCCGCTGGCGAAAGGAGGAGAAAAACCAGAGAATAAAAAAACAAATTGTAGAAACAGAAAATGGTTTACTGGCGTAATCGATGTTTTTGTTAACAATTTCGTTTCAAGTACTAGTCAGAAACATAGCCGAGAGAGAAAAGCTCGAAAGCGCAATTACATACTCAGGTAAATTCAAATATTTTAAAACATGTTCGTAGCTGTTACGAAAATTTGAATTTAAATAGTTTGATGAGTTCGGAAATTGTCAAAAAATTCAACTTTTCCGAGACTGAGTGCAATCGCCAGCTTAAATAGTTTATTTTGCTTGCTAAGGCCGCAATGATTCAAATTTCAACTGACTCCTAAAAAATGATATGAACACTTGATAAGCATCCAGCCAATGAAATTTTAATGACAGATGTCTCCATATCTACCCTATGGTTTATTTCTTAACTAAGGTACCTTGCAGGTTGAGGGCGTTTTCTGACACAAAAAAGAACTTCCGACGCATTTTAACTGCGTAAACGCTGGTGGGGAATTCTAATCGTGAACTTTCCTTAGGAAGTAGGGTTTCAGTAGTCGTTGGTGGGCGTGGTCATTAGGGAAGTAGCAGTTTTCTTCGTTTACATTAACTCGACGTTAAATCCATTTCTTTACTGCTGAAAGATCAGTGAAGTAAGACAAGCAGTGAGGCAGAAAATCAGACAAGCACTTTACTGTCCACGGCGCGGAGTTAGATCTTTCTCGAGTTGTATTTTTATTCGTGCTCTCAATGCTGAGAGTGATGAAGTCACGTCAAGTACGTTATTAGGAATATTGTTGTTCAAGGTTTTTACATAGTCTGTTGTGAATATTTTACTCGTTAATTTATGTTTTGTTACGTTGTGAATATTTTCCTTAGTTTATGTTTCCTTACGTTGATTTACGTGACGCAAAGCCCTCTGAGACTCTCGCTTCTAATCGGGTAATCATTAACACAAAATGGCTTGTTGTGTAAACTAGAAAGCCTTTTTTAACGAAGAAAACTAAAAGTAAGGTAGAATTTAAAGAGAATTAGCTACCAATGATGAAGAATACGACAAGGCATATTTGAAGAAAGATAAGCATACATGTTTAATTAATCTTCTTTTAGCAATATAAAAGTATTGGATAAAACTTCGAAGATTAGTTTGTGAGAGTGTTTCGAGGTACTTCTTATCGAGTTGTATTGGTTCACCTTTAGTCTCGAGCTTGTTTTGTCATCAGAAAAATGTCCGTAATGCTTTTGAATATGCAGAGTGGTTTCGTTGCTTGTGTATATACCCACCGGTACTTTAAAGTGCACCTAAACTCAGAAATTTTTTTTTCGCTTAACGAAATAAGCGTATTTTTTGGAGTATTTCTGTGCAAAAATTTTTTAATTTGCTCAAATCTTTAATTTTCTGTGCCCAGTCAAAATACGGAAAATCGGCCGCCATCTTGCCCTACGGCCGAGTTTAAAGAGGAATGGCTCTAGCGGGTAATGTGGCGTCAAATCGAGAACACGAAAGTCTGCATTTGACACATTTTCACTTGTTTGGGAAGGTTGTCGTCGATATTGTTCGAAATATGCCGACTAGGTGTGTTGTATGAGGAATGTATGAAGCGCGATACCTTCTTGCAAATTTCGCACGTTGCGTGAAAACAAAAGAACAAAGAATTGCTGCCGTTTCATTCTTTTACATTTTCTATTTGTTCTTCTCCTTTCGCCAACAAATTGTAAGTGATTATCTTAGATATGAGATATAAATTTAGCCTATTGAACTTGTCAATTACACCAGGTATGAAATAACAATAAGGGGCAATTGTAGAGACATCTTTTATTATTTCTCCTCCCATTGCACAGTGCGACAAACAGACCCTCTTTACTTGGATCAACTTAAGTTGATAGGAATCTTATTAAGTGCCATATCGTTTGTGTGGTAAGTTGACACTAATAATTATCAGACTCGGCAAGCTGAAAATGGAAAAAGTTCTCAACTTAATGTTAAACCAACGTGGAATCGAAATTTGTTTAATTCTTTATTCCAAATAGCGACCTCAGCTAAACTACTAAGCAATTATATGTGGACGGCTCTCAACTGTTTATATCAATCAATTACCAAAGCTGAATTTAAATACGAATTAGCACTTAAGTCAAATCCCTTGGTAAGCACAAAACACGTCAGCTATAATACTGTTTGAAAATACAATATGAATAATGGAACTTTCTTTGATATGCTGTTAACAAGACCAACCCACAGATCAGTTGTTGCTAGATAACGATATAAGAGTTTGGACGGCGGATGACGGGAAGATTCTTTGTGAAGGGCAACAAGAATAAGAGAATTGCCAAGAAATGCTGTGATGGAGAGGAGAATGTTGACTGTCAAGGAATTTAAAAAAATTCTTGTCGAAGCCCACCAACCAGAGAGGGGGAACAATACAATTCTTGAAATGTCTTGGTCTGTGTTCCACCCCAGTAAAATTTGCCATCGACATTATTCTGTATTCCTCTTTTTCTTTTTTCCTTTTTTGAGAAATATTCGATCTAAACAGCTACACAACGACGACGACTAAAAAAAGGAGCTCCCTACGTACTGAGTCATATAACTTCCCCATCATTGCTTATTCGTTTGAAAAATGTCAGAGAAATTGTCGCTTTAACTTGTCAGGTACACCCCGTATAAAATTGGAAAAGGAAGCAAATACATAAAAACACCTGTAACATAATTACTGTTTTCTCTGTACGACCTAAAATCCCTCTTAAGTTAGCCTACGGGCCCATTATCGACGCTTCAGTAAGAGTTACTTCGCTCGTGAATGATAAGTTAGAGGCCTTGAGCAACACGACTCGTGGACAAAAGAGCGACGCAAAACTAATAACAAGGACACATGCAAATTTACTTTAACATATTCGAATTCAACAGTGTAATTAGTAACATTTTGTGGCTCTTTTACCTCCGTTTCGTCTCCGACAAAACTAGAACAAAACAAAAGAAGAGCTAAAAAATGACGCGAACATACAATTTTCTGCCGCTTTCGTTTGCATGATTTGTTTGTTTTCCTCCTTTCGCCAACAAATTAATATTCTTAGTGATTTTCCTGGATATTGATAAGCCAAAGTTTGCCTGTTATATCGTAGTTATACAATTTCTTCGCTTCCAACGTCTTGTTCGCGAAAAGACAAGTAAATTATTTTGGTATAAGGCAGCTCACTGAATTCTTCATGTCGTAATTCTCTCAAGCGATTCTATTAGCAATTGTCCTCTGATAATGAAGTTTTTATTATAATGCTAAAGTTAACAAGATAATCCATTGATCGAGAAGTAAAATGAACGAATTGGGATAAATTTGATCGAAAAAACAAAGTTTGTGTTGCTACCTTGCTTGCTGCCAATTTTGGTGACCAAGAGATCAAGGGTTTTAGAGAAAATGGTGAAAGAAACAAAGGTATCAAAAACTCTGTTCAGCCAACTTAATCTAGGAATGAATTAGTATCAAGAGTCAAACACATGGACAAATGTGATAGTATTGTTATGCTACAACTTATTAAAAGCTCAGTCTTCTTATGTAGAAATTCATTCAGAGCTGAGTAAGGAGGATTAATAAATATCATCAGTGTGGGGAAAAAAAAGAAAAGTGCGGTGAAAAGAACTCTATAAGAACCAGTAACTTCAATTTTATTCCATATGCTAATTTACACATTGCTAGCATTAGTCAAGCAATATTATACATCTCTAAAATTCATAAGCATTATACACTATGTACAGACTTTTTCATAAGTTTCTAATTTCTTCCTATATATCCAACATACAACATATCTGACGAGCGTTCTCTCTGGCTGGTACTAATCGTGACGTTTTTACTAAGCTATGAAAACTATCCATTAGAGTGTACCCTAAGAAACCGGGGATCTAACTCTAAAACCATGGACAGCAAAGCGCTTGTCTTATTGTCTGTTTCACTGCTTGTCTTACTTCACTTATCTTCCAGCAGTAAATAAACGGGTTTAACGTCGAGTTAAAGTAAAGCAAGACACCTGCTACTCCCGCTATGACTACTGAGTCTAATGAATACGTTTTATCGTCACCGATTACTACTGCCACCATGATTAAGTATGGTGCATAGCAAACTACTAGTGCTAAGTGCACCCACAGAGCATTGTACACTGCCTTTTTGTATCGCGCCATGTTCAGTGCATTTGGTTGGCTCGGCTGTTGTGGGCCATGATCTCGTTCTTGAGCCCGATGATGACTGAGACCCCGAAAAATGTTTATATACGAGAGGAATGAAATAACAAGGCAAGATGGTATAATTATACAGGTATACCAAATGGTTATACGGTAATCTAATATGTAGCATAAAGCAGCGACGCTAGATACAATCCAAAAGGTAGCTACGATGATGTATGTGCGCTTCAAAGTTACAATTTGTCTGTATCTCAGCCCCAACAACAAGGCGAATAGTCTATCCACGCTTATGGCCGTTATCGTCATTAACGACACTACACATAATGCTGCGGATGTGAGGAAGGTGGCGTCATATGCGTGTCGACAAAGACTCCATTGTTCGTGGACCACGGAAATCCAAGTCGCAACAACGAGAGGCTGGGTAACAAGACCAACCAACAGATCAGTTGTTGCCAGACAACGATACAAGAGTTTAGACGGCGGATGAAGGGAAGATTCTTTGTAAAGAGCAACAAGGATAAGAAAATTGCCAAGAAACGCTGTGATGGAGAGGAGAATGTTAACTGCTGCAAAAGAAACTAATTCTTGTCGAAGTTCACCCGCCATAGAAGGGGAGCATAGCATTTCTCGAAATGTTTTTGCCTGTTTGCTGCCTCTGTAATTTGTTGTGGACATTGTTCTGTCCTTGTTTCCTGACAATGACAAGGCAAAAGTAGCGTACTAGACCCTAATCTGATCCAATTTGCTTTCTTCCAATGTCTTGTTCACAATAAGAAGAGAAATATACTTTCATATCAGGTAACTTTCATGTAAAAGGAAAGTTATTGAATTTTTTTTGCTAGAGGGCAAACAATCCCTCTCTATTTGATAGGGTGCTTTTCAAATTTCCATGTCATCTGTTGAAGTTCAAACTTGAATATTATCAAACTCGGTAAACTAGAAAAAAAAAAAAGAAAAGCTGACGATTTTACTTGGTCTATGAAAAATCTGGACTCGTACAATCTCCGAAAGCATTAAACTATTGAAATTGAAATTTTAATCAGAGATGCCAGCTTACTTTAAAACATTTTTTTTAAATTTCTAATGAACACAGTTTTGCAGCTAACATAAAATGGTCTATTTTCAAGCAAGCTGCACGCTATTCAATCTTGTCGTTGTCATTATCTGGACCATTAATAAATTTTTCTTATATTACGACATACTACTACTGAAGTGAAATACAATTTATCATTCCCAGGAAGAAATCAATGGATGGATTAGCTGGTTCTACCTTTCATCAGTAACATTCACCTCAAGACTTCCTCTAATGCGTTGACTCTTTAAAAATGCGCCCACGACATGGCTTTCAAATGACAATGATGACTATCCCTTTTCTTTTTTACAGTTCATAATTTACCTTACGTTTCTCATTTATGATAAGAGAAGACAACTCGTGACTAAAAATAATTTTGTAACACCTTATTCTGGTTTATTTTTTAAATGTCTCATAATAAAGGCGGCAGTCTATTGTGCGACACAATTACGTGTTTGTGTAATCGGTTAAGTTTAATTTAGGAATAAATTAGCATCTACAGTCAAACTTACAGACATCTATGATTGTATTGTTGTCTTACATCTTATTTGAACTCCGTCTCCACAGGCAGAAAATCATTCATAGCTGAGCGAAGAGGATAAAGTACTGCATTTAATTTCGGAAAATGGAGAGATTTTGAAATAACTGTACAAAAAGCGGGGATTGTAAATTTTATCATATACACATTGTGACTAGTATTATTATCCAACTGTGCTTCGTAGAGTACAAATAACGCCCAAAACGAGAACAAATATCTCTCGGTATTTGTACTCCAGAAAACCGGTTAGAAAATATCCACGAAATTCGCCCGTACTGAAATAACAATTTGGCGCGTTGGATAATAAATCTCTTATTAGACGTTTCGTTGTGTAGTATGGCTGAGTTTTTTTAATCGTTGCCTTAATATGGTTTAAAGAAGAATTAACATGAGAGTAAAATGTATGCATATCTCTCTTCGATTATGACTAGATATAATTATGATAAAGTTAGAATTAGTAGCACGAAAAATACTTCCTAAAGAAAGTCCACAATCAGAATTCCTCACCAGCGTTTAAGCATTTAAAATGCATCAGAAAATTCTATGTTGTGTCAAAAATGCCCGCAACCTGCGAGTTACCTCAGTTAAGAAAAAGACACTAAAAGGCAATTATGGAGACATCTGCCATTAAACTTTCACCTCCAGGATGCTAATCAAGAGTTCATGTCATTATCAGCCTCAGCAAGCTTAATAAATAATGTAAACTGGAGATTTTACTCGGTCTTAGATAAATAAAGGAATTTTTGACAATCTTCGAACGCATCAAACTATTCAAATTCAAATTTTGATTACAGCTGCGAACATATTTGAAAAGATTTAAGTTTACCTTAGTAGTTGATTGCGCTTTGCAGTTTTTCTCTCATCGTTAAAAATTACGCCAGCAAACCGTTTTCTACATTTTTTTTTTATTCTTTGTTTATTCTCCTCCTTTAGCCAGCGAATTGTTAGATTCTCTGGTGTGATTACCCATTCTCTCTTGAGCAGTTACATCCTAATGCTTTTGTGAACAAAAATTTATCAACCGCGTTCGAAATTACAAAAATAGCCGAAGGCTTATCTGATTCTAACTTCGTCAGCAGCATTTATCTCAGGACTTCCTCACATGCGTTTACTCTTTAAGAATGCGTCTACGAAATTTCTTTTAAGTAACATACTTGACAATTCCTTTTGTTTTTTGGAGTTTCCATTTTATTCCATATGCTCACTTACAAATTGCTAACATTAGTCAAGCAATATTATACATCTCTAAAATTCATAAGCATTATGGACTATGTACAGACTTCCACCAACAATTTTTTCGTAAGTTTCTTATTTCTTCCTATCCAACATACAACATATCTGACGAGCGTTCTCTCTGGCTGGTACTAATCGTGACGTTTTTACTAAGCTATGAAAACTGTCCATTGGAGTGTACCCTAAGAAACCGGGGATCTAACTCTAAAACCATGGACAGCAAAACGCTTGTCTGATTGTCTGTTTCACTGCTTGTCTTACTTCACTTATCTTCTAGCAGTAAAGGAACGGGTTTAACGTCGAGTTAAAGTAAAGCAAGACACCTGCTACTCCCCTTATGACTACTGAGTCTAATGAAAACGTTATATCGTCACCGATTACTACTGCCACTATGATTAAGTATGGTGCATAGCAAACTACTAGTGCCAACTGCACCAACAGTGAACTGTACACTGCCTTTTTGTATCGCGCCATGTTCAGTGCATTTGGTTGGCTCGGCTGTTGTGGGCCATGATCTTGTTCTTGAGCCCGATGATGACTGAGACTCCGAAAAATGTTTATATACGAGAGGAATGAAATAACAATGCAAGATGGTATAATTATACAGGTATACCAAATGTTATACGGTAATCTAATATGGAGCATAAAGCAGCGACGCTAGATACAATCCAAAAGGCGCTTCGTTTTTTCTGGCAAGTTATCTATGATTGCAACGAGAAATGAGGTCCAAACAGCACACGCCCACCAACGTTCACTGAAACCCTACTTCCTAAACAATGTCCACAATTAAAAATCCTCACCAGCGTTTAAGCATTTAAAATGCGTCAGAAAATTCCCTGTTGTGTTAAAAAAATGGCCGGAACATGCGAGGTTCTTCAGTTGAGAAAAAATACTAAAATATGGAGACATCTGTTATTAACCTCCACTGACAGGATGTTAATCAAATGTTCATATTATTTTTTCGGAATTGAAAATTAATTATTATCAGCCTCAGCAAGTTTGACAGATAATTTAAACTGGCGATTTTTCTCGGTCTTAGAATAAACTGAGTTTGACAAACGGATCAAAATGTTTTAATTCAAATTTTGGTCGCAGCTGCGAATTTATTCAAAATATTCGTATTTACCCGTGTAGTTAATTATGCTTTGCAGCTTTCCAGTCATCTTTACGTATCCGACCAGTACCTTAGACGAAATTGCGACAAAAGCAAAGTATTACGCCAGCAAACCATTTTCTACAATTATTTTGTCATTCTTTGTTTATTCTCCTCCTTTTGCCAGCGAACTCATAGTGAGTATCCCTGATAATGACAAGCCTAAGGTAGCCAACTAGACCCTAGATCAAATTTGTTTTCTGAGTTCCAATGTCTTGAACACAATATGTAACACCGAGAAAATACTTTCGTATCAGGTGAACCTCCATGCAAAAGGAAATTTACTGAACTTTTCTTCCTGTGATTGCCTTCAGCGATCAATGATTCTCGCTGGGTAATGCTGACAGTTATTTCACAATATGGAGGTAAACATGACAGTTAATTGATAGAGATGGAAAATAAAGGGATGCGTTTTCCAATCGTATCACTGACTCGATGAACAATTTATTTCCTACTAGTTTATCATTTTTTTTGTATTTCGAGCTCGACTGTAAAATTGACATCGGTTGGCATTTAAAATGTCTCAGGAAACTGTCTACCGTGTTAAAAAATTTACTATTTCATACCCTAAATGGTATGAATTAGCAATAAAAGGCAAGCCAGATATAGAGACATCTATCGTATCATTTTTAGAAGAGCAACAAACCATCTCTCTTAATTTGATAGGGTGCTTTTGAAATGTCCATATCGTCTGCATGAAATTTATTTAGGCAATAGCGAAAATCAGACCTGAAAAAAATCAGGCCTGTACGGGATTCGAACCGCTGACCTTTGCGATACTAGTGCAGCGCTCTACCAATTGACCTAACAAGCCAACTGAGAGCAGGCCGTTAAGTTGATTCGTAATAAACCCGTGAAAGTAATAAATGAGATACAATGAATATATGAAGTTCATTGTAATCAGGCCTGTACGTATCCCGTACAGGCCTGATTTTTTTCAGGTCTGATTTTCGCTATTGCCTAAATAGCGCTATCTACTGTGAGGATCGTCCATCATACGTATCTAATACCGCAGTTCAAAAATATATGAGCTTCATATATTCATTGTATCTCATTTATTACTTTCACGGGTTTATTACGAATCGACTTAACGGCCTGCTCTCAGTTGGCTTGTTAGCTCAATTGGTTAGAGCGCTGCACTAGTATCGCAGAGGTCAGTGGTTCGAATCCCTTACAGGCCTGATTTTTTTTCAGGTCTGATTTTCGCTATTGCTTAAATAGCGCTATCTACTGCGAGGATCGTCTATCATACGTATCTAATACCGCAGTTCAAAAATATATGAACTTCATATATTCATTGTATCTCATATTTGACGGGTGTTTTCATGCAATAATTGTGTAATCACTTTCAGCTTTAAAAGTACTATATATAACTCGAGGAGGACCTAATTCCATGGACAGCAAAGTGCTTGTCTGATTGTTTGTTTCACTGCTCGTCTTACTTCAGTTATCTTCCAGCAGTAAAGGAGGGGGGCTTTGGGATTTTCGGTTTTGCGGTTTTTGGGCCTAAAAGGTTCGGTTTTTCGGTTTTTCGGTTTTGATATTCAGAGTGGTTTGCGGATTTTACGTGTTTTTGCATTTGGTTTTCGGTTTTCACGAAAACTCTGATGCGGTTTTCGGTTTTTGCTTTTTGACCCCTTTAAATGTGAAAATGTAGCGGTTTTTGTCAGGTTTGCATGCGGTTTTCGGTTTTGCTGCCTTTTTTCGTCGGTTTTTTGGTTTTGGAGGTTTTTTTTCTCCGGTTTTGCGGTTTCCGAGAGGCCCCGGTGCCCCCCTCGTAAAGGAAAGGGTTTAACGTCGAGTTAAAGTAAAGTAAGACACCTGCTACTCCCCTTAGGACTACAAAGTGTGATGAATACGCTTTACTACAAGCGACTACAACTGTCTCTATAAAGTATGATGCCTAACAAAGTACTAATGCTAACTGTACCCATAGTGCACTTTACACTGCCTTTTTGTATCGCGCCGTGTTAAATGCACTTGGTTGGCTCGGCTTTTGTTGGAAATGATCTTGTACTTGGGCCTGATGACGACTGAGACCCCGAAAAATTTTTATATAGGAGGTGACTGAAATAATAAGGCAAGATGGTATTAATATAGAAAAATACAGAATGGGTATACGGTAATCCAACGTGTAGCATAAAGCAGCGACACTAGATAAAATCCAAACGCCAGCTGCAATGATGTATGTGCGTTCCAAAGTGACAATTTGTCTGTATCTCAGCCCCAACAGCGGGGCGAGAAGTCTATCCACGCTTATGGCCGTCATCGTCGTCAAAGACACTCCACATAATGTATAGCCTGTGAGGAAGGAGGCTTCAAAAGCATATCGACAAAGATTCCATTGTTCGTGAGTCACAGAAAGCCAAAAACTAGCAACGACAACTAGGCTGGGTAACAAGACCAACCAACAGATCAGTTGTTGCTAGATAACGATACAAGCGTTTGGACGGCGGATGAAGGGAAGATTCTTTGTGAAGGGCAACAAGAATAAGAGAATTGCCAATAAATGCTGCGATGGAGAGGAGAATGTTGACTGTCAAGAAAGAATTTAAAAAAATTCTTGTTGAAGCCCACCAACCAGAGAGGGGGAACAATACAGTTCTTGAAATGTCTTGGTCTGTGTTCCACCCCAGTAAAATTTGCCGTCGACATTATTCTGTATTCCTCTCTTTTTCCCTTTTTTGAGAAATATTTGATCTAAACAGCTACACAACGACGACGATCACTAAAAAAAGAGCTCCCTACGTACTGATTCATATAACTTCCCCTTCATTGCTTATTCGTTTGAAAAATGTCAGAGAAATTGTCGCTTTAACTTGTCAGGTACACCCCGTATAAAATTGGAAAAGGAAGCAAATACATAAAAACACCTGTAACATAATTACTGTTTTCTCTGTACGACCTAAAATCCCTCTTAAGTTAGCCTACGGGTCCATTATCGACGTTTCAGTGAGAGTTACTTCGCTCGTGAATGATAAGCTTGAGGCCTTGAGCAACACGACTCGTAGACAAAAGAGCGACGCAAAACTAATGACAAGGACCTGCTCGCAAGCTGACCTAGTTTCATTGATGGGTTGTCAATCAAATGTCCATATCATTTGTGTAAAGTTGAGGCTTGAATCATTATCAGCCTAAGCAAGCTAAAAATAAAGAAGATTCAAGTGTTGTAGAGTGTTTTGAAGGATTGATATTTCAAGTATTTTTAGGTTTGCCTTTTGTTTTATTAAGTCTCGCCTTTTCGCCCCTACGTGCTATTTTCATGAATCTATAGTTTTGATCATTTTTTTTTAGTATGTGCTTGAACTTGGCTCAGCACTTACCGTGCTAGACATTTTAATCTCTTGTTATGGTTGAGGATAACTAGTTTGCTAGGTGGTCATGTTTGAGTTGGTAAAACTGACCTTGAGTCTTACCCACACTGAACATCCTGTTTTGGAAATTCCCACGGTTAGCTAACCCAAACACGTCTGTGATCTTTGTATTTAATACTGGAGCACTCCTTGCTGAAAGGAGTAGAAAATAAGCAGTGGAACAAGAGAGAGAAAAATAGCTGTAGTAGAAGCAGCAGTTTAGGAGAATAAAGAAGAAAATTTCAGAGTCTCAGTACCTCTTGTTAATTCGCCAAGCGAGTGGTAAAACCCCCACAACACAAGTTAAGGATTTCCAACCCATGTCAATCAGTCAAGGAAATTCGAATGCATATAACGAATTGAAATTGATGTATAGCCATACATGCAAACTTACTTTTAGATATTTGAATTCAACAGTGTAATTAGTAACATTTTGTGGCTCTTTTAACTCCGTTTCGTCCCCGACAAAACTAGAACAAAACAAAAGAAGAGCTAAAATATGACACGAACATACAATTTTCTGCCGCTTTCGTTTGCATTCTCTATTTGTTCTCCTCCTTTCGCCAACAAATTAATATTCTTAGTGATTGTCCTGGATATTACTAAGCCAAAGTTTACCTATTATATCGTAGTTATACAATTTCTTCGCTTCCAACGTCTTGTTCGCGAAAAGACAAGTAAATTATTTTGGTACCAAACAAGCTTTCATGTATAAGGCAGGTCACTGAATTCTTCATGTCGTAATTCTCTCAAGCGATTATATTAGCAATTGTCCTCTGATAATGAATTTTTATTATAATGCTAAAGTTAACATGATAATCCATTGATCGAGAAGTAAAATGAAGGAATTGGGATAAATTCGTCATTTATATGAAACTATGATTGCTCTTGGTTACGTCTTTTAAACACTTACACATCTTTCAAGCTCTCCATACTTCCCGGGTGCTTCGTATCTTAATGGCCACACGAATGACTCAATTGTAAAAAAAAAAGATGCAATAAGTCATTGATGTGATTCCTGTGTAGAAGTTCTTTTCCCGACAATTCTCCTTCATATTCTAGCTCTTCTCTTTAATTTTTTTGAGAAGCGACGCTGCTAACTGTTAAACCGAAAAAAAATGGGCCGACATTAGCTCTTTATCTCAACAAGTAAAGTTTGATTTGAGTACAAATTAGCACTAAGGTTAAATCTATTAGCAAACTTGAAGACACCAGCTATATTATTGTTTGAAAATACGATAAGGGAGCTCTCTTTTGCGACTTTTTTAAGAAGTGAAATACGTAGTAATTAGATGTGGTGCTGTTTTCTATGGCCGATTATTATTTGGAAATGTTTTTCCTGTATTTTGGTCAATTTTTAATTCCAATAATACTTTGTAAAACGACTTAACAGAAAAAGAAGTGAAAGTTAGGAACAGTTAAGCGCTCGGAAATTGGTTCACATAGAATCAGTAATACTTGTAGACAACTGACACAACAACATCTGACTATAGGCTGATAGTTTCGAAAGAAACTGTTTGGGGCTGCGTCGGTGGGAGTAACGAAATAATTTGGATATATCAACAAAGTTGAAATGGTAAATTGGCCACCATTCGCTCCGACGAAGGGCTAACGCTCGAAACGTCAGCTTCTGTAATCATTACCATTTCAACTTTGTTGATATATCCAAATTATAACATCTGACTATAGCTAGATGGAAAGCGTTACTTTCTTCGAAATATTTTTAGACAGTCGATTATATTTTTACATTCAGTATTGGTTTTTCCCTCTTTATACATAATTTCAGCAAAACGATCGACCCCAGAGAAAACTTTGTAACAACCGATGATGGTCAGTTTTGTTCCTTACCCTTTATTACAATAACAAACGTGAAAGTATAATGCGTGCATATATTTTCTTCAATTATGAACTAATGTGTTCATGGCAAATTTTGGCAGCTTGTAAAACAGTATCTTAAAAGTTATGGTAAGTGTTTTCATGACCTTTCCTTTAGCTTTTTTAAGTGAATAAGAAAAATACCAACGATCGACATCGAGCAAAAATGTAATTGGCGAGGGCTTTCTATCACTCAGTTTTGGCATGAAAGTAATCATGATAAAACGATCGGGTACAACTCGACTCCATGGACGGCAAAGTACTTGTCTGATTGTCTGTTTCACTGCTTACTTTTCTAATCTTCCAGCTGTAAAGAAACTGCGGTGGCCCATAAGTGTCACAGCGAAAACAAAACTTACGGCAAGACAACGCCAACTTACGGAAAGACAACGCCAACTTACGGCAAGACAACGCAAACTCATGGCATCACAACGCCAACTCACAGCAACACAACGCTAACTCACGGCAAAACAACGCCAATTTTTTCACGGCGGAAGTGAAATGCCACAGCGGATGTAAACTGATAACTATTCCATTACAGGCCATAAAATATTTTTGTAAACTATGGCGGAATCTGTGGAAGTTGACCTGGAAGATGAGCACTTGGAGTTGCCAGAAGACGACGAAGTCCTCATCCGCTGTTATTTCTTCAGGGGCTTCACCGTACTTCCGCCGTGAAAAATTGGCGTCGTCTTGCCGTGAGTTGGCGTTGTGTTGCCGTGACTTGGCGTTGTCTAGCCGTGACACTTAAGGGCCACCTTAAGAAATGGATTTATAGTAGAGTTAAGGTAAACTAAGACAACTGCTAATTCCCTCAGCTACTAAGTATGATAAGTTTTACTGTTAGCGATCATAATTGCCACTATATAGTATGGTGCATAACAAAACACTAATGCTAACTGCACCCAAAGTGCACTGTACAATCCCTTTTTGTATGAGGAATAACTTGCGAGTTTCACGCGTAATGTTTTGTCAAATAAAAACGACCACTGAAGTGTTCCTTTTTTTCAATCATAATCACAGAAAGACTTTCGTATTCAAAAGGCGTCAGAAAAGCGTCTGGGGTGTTATTATTTAAATCAGCATTATATACATTATTAATTATACCAGGATTTTAATTGCCTGTTTATATCTATTTATGTCACCTTGGCAACGGCACATACGTCAGCTTAACTATCGAAAAAACAAAGTTTGTGTTGTTAACTTGCTTGCTGCCAGTTTTGGTGACCGAGAGATCAAGGCTTTTAGAGAAAATAGTGAAAGAAACAAAGGAATCAAAAACTATGTTCAGCCACCTTAATCTAGGAATGAATTAGTATCAAGAGTCAAACACATGGACAAATGTAATAGCATTGTTATTCTACAACTTATTAAAAGCTCAGTCTTCTTATGTAGAAATTCATTCAGAGCTGAGTAAGGAGGATTAATGAATATGATCAGTGTGGGGAAAAAAAGAAAAATCCGGTGAAAAGAACCCTATAAGAACCAGTAACTTCCATTTTATTCCATTTGCTAATTTACACTTTGCTAACATTCGTCAAGCAATATTATACATCTCTAAAATTCATAAGAATTATGCACTATGTACAGACTTCCAATTTTTTCATAAGTTTCTAATTTCTTCCTATATATCCAACATACAACATATCTGACGAGCGTTGTCTCTGGCTGGTACTAATCGTGACGTTTTTACTAAGCTATGAAAACTGTCCATTGGAGTGTACCTTAAGAAACCGGGGATCTAACTCTAAAACCATGGACAGCAAAGCGCTTGTCTGATTGTCTGTTTCACAGCTTGTCTTACTTCACTTATCTTCCAGCAGTAAAGGAACGGGTTTAACGTCGAGTTAAAGAAAACTAAGACAGGTGCTACTTCCTTTATGACTACTGAGCCAAATGAATACGTTTTATCGTCACCGATTACTACTGAGTCTACTGAATACGTTAAATCGTCACCGATTACTACTGCCACCATGATTAAGTATGGTGCGTAGCAAACTACTAGTGCTAACTGCACCCACAGTGAGTTGTACACTGCCTTTTTGTATCGCGCCATGTTCAGTGCATTTGGTTGGCTCGGCTGTTGTGGGCCATGATCTTGTACTTGAGCCCGATGATGACTGAGACCCCGAAAAATGTTTATATACGAGAGGAATGAAATAACAAGGCAAGATGGTATAATTATATAGGTACGCCAAAAGGTTATACGGTAATCTAATATGAGGTATAAAGCAGCGACGCTAGATACAATCCAAAAGGTAGCTAAGATGATGTATGTGCGCTTCAAAGTTACAATTTGTCTGTATCTCAGCCCCAACAACAAGGCGAATAGTCTATCCACGCTTATGGCCGTTATCGTCAGTAACGACACTCCACATAATGCTACGGATGTGAGGAGGGCGGCGTCATATGCGTATCGACAAAGATTCCATTGTTCATGGACCACGGAAATCCAAGTCGCAGCAACGAGAGGCTGGGTAACAAGACCAACCAACAGATCAGTTGTTGCCAGACAACGATACAAGAGTTTAGACGGCGGGTGAAGGGAAGATTCTTTGTGAAGGGCAACAAGGATAAGGGAGTTGCCAAGAAATGCTGAGATGGAGAGGAGAATGTGAACTGCTGCGAAAGAAACTGATTCTTGCTTAGGCCCACTCACCAATGAAAGGGAGCATCGCAGTTCTCCAAATGTTTTGGTCAGTGTTCCACCTCTTGTGAAATTCGTTGGGGACATTGTTCTGTGTTCGATTCGTTTTTTCTGGCAAGTTATCTATTATTGCAACGAGAAATGAGGTCCAAACAGCACACGCCTACCAACGATCACTGAAACCGTACTTCCTAAACAATGTCCACAATTAAAATCCTCACCTGCGTTTAAGCATTTAACATGCGTCAGAAAATTCTCTGTTGTGTTAAAAAATGCCCGGAACATGCGAGGTACCTCATCTGAGAAAAAATACTAAAATATGGAGACATCTGTTATTAACCTCCACTGACAGGATGCTAATCAAATGTTCATATTATTTTTTTGGAATTGAAACTTTAATCATTATCAGCCTCAGCAAGTTTGACAGATAATTTAAACTAGCGATTTTTCGCGGTCTCAGAATAAATTGAGTTTCACGAACGGATCAAACTGTTTTAATTCAAATTTTGGTCGCAGCTGCGAATTTGTTTCAAATATTTGAATTTACCCGTGTAGTTAATTGCGCTTTGCAGCTTTTCAGTCATCTTTACGTATCCGACCAGTACCTTAGACGAAATTGCCACAAAAGCAAAATATTACGCCAGCAAACCATTTTCTACAATTATTTTGTCATTCTTTGTTTATCTTCCTCCTTTTGCCGGTGAACTCATAGTGATTATCCCTGATAATGACAAGCCTAAGGTAGCCAACGTAGACCCTAGATCAAATTTGTTTTCTCAGTTCCAATGTCTTGAACACAATATATAAGACCAAGAAAATACTTTCGTATCAGGTGAACTTCCATGCAAAAGGAAATTTACAGAACTTTTCTTCCTGTGATTGCCTTCAGCGAACAATGATTCTCGCTGGGTAATGCTGCCAGTTATTTCCCAATATGGAGGTAAACATAACAGTTAATTAATAGAGATGGAAAATAAAGGGATGCGTTTTTCAATCGTATCGCTGACTCGATGAACAATTTATTTCCTACTAGTTTATTATAATTTTTTTTTGTCTTTCGAGCTCGATTGTAAAATTGGCATTTAAAATGTCTCTGGAAACTGTCTACCGTGTTAAAAAGCTACTTTTTTCATACCCTAAATGGTATGAATTAGCAATAAAAGGCAAGCCAGATATAGAGACATCTATCGTATCATTTTTAGAAGAGCCACAAACCATCTCTCTTAATTTGATAGGGTGCTTTTGAAATGTCCATATCATCTGCATGAACTTTAAACTTGACTGATCATTATCAACCTCGGTAAACTAGAAATAAAGAAAAATAAAAGCTGACGATTGCACTTGGTCTAAGAAAAAAACTGGAAACTCGAAAACATCAAACTATTGAAATTGAAATTGTAATCAGAGATGCCAGCTTATATTCAAAATACTTCATTTCAATTTCTAGTGAACACAGTTTTGCACATTTTCCCATACATTTCCTTCTAATTTTCAAGTGTGGATACGCTATTGTCCTAGAAGCGGTACGTTCTAACTACTGTCTCGTCGCTAAGAGTTTGAACGGCTGATGGAGGGAAGATACCTTGTGAACGGCAACAATGATAAGAGAATTTCCAAGAAATGCTGTTGGGAAGAGGAGAATGTTAACTGCTGTGATAAAAACTGATTCTTGTTTAAGTCCAGCTTCTAAAGGGGGGGGGGGCAGCATAGGAGTTCTTGTGTTGTTTTCGTCTACTTTCCACCTCTAGAGAAATTTGTTGTCAATATTATCTGTTTGCAATGAATCAGGTGCCTCACGTATGAAATAGCAATAAAAGGAGATTATCGACACCTGCTTCAGTTTTTACAGTGCACTGAACAGATAATAATAATAATAATAATAATAATAATAATAGTAATAACCTTTATTTTAAGAGGATGACACCAATTACTTTTGAAAGTATTCTCCCTAGAGTCCCTCTTTACCTGGATCATTTCATCCGGATAATTTGAATCGAATATTTTGGTATGAAGCAAGTTTTCTTTTATGTGGCAAGAGATTGAAGTCTTGTTGCGATTCTCTTGAGCGATTGACAATTCTCTTTTCGCAGTGAAAGTTGTTATCCAATATTGAATTAAACATGATAGTTTATTGATGGAGATGGAAATAAAGCGATGTGTGGTGATAACCTATCAAGACTCGATGAACAATTCTTTTCATTCTAGTTTTTTTAATTTTATCATCACTTGTGAATAAAAGTTGCGCACTGTTCCGCCTATTACCTACTCTTACCAGTCTTTCAAGCTCGAATGTAAAATTACCGCATGCTTCATATCGCACACAGACCAATGAATAATTGTTAAAACTCAAAATTTAGGAGACATCAGTTAGTCATGACAGACCCGACCTCGTTTTGAGTCTAGGCTTTATCGAATACCAAATTATTCATTTTGTACTCGTTCTATAGTTACTTTTCTTTCAAGCCTATAATTTTTTTTTTCCTTTAAATCTGTTATTATATTAATCGACGGGGAACTAGCTGATGGACAAACCAAACGAGTGCGTGAATCTGTTGTTTAAAAGATGCAGTATATCATGCGATTCTTCAATACGGTTTAGGAGTTTATCCAGGAAATTTTAACTTCTTTTAAATTCTCTTTGATTATTCCGAATAGCAACTGCAGCTGAACTTCTAAACAGTTACGAGTGGGCCGAGACCAGCTTTTTCTTCTCAATTAGTAGAGTTTAGCTAAAAATAATTATCGTTGGCAAAAACAAAGACATCGGCTATATTTCTGTTTGACAATACCATAAGGGAACTCTTTCTTGTCACCCTTTATAAGAGATGAATTACGTGGTACATTAGGATAAATTGTCATTTAAGGACCGATTATTAAGTGGAGATGTTCTTCCTTTATTGCATTCAATACTAAACTAAAGATCTGTGTGAAGTTCAGACTTGACAGATAATCAGCCTCAGCGAACTGAAAATAAAAAGTTCAAGCTGGCTACTTTACTTGGTCAAAGCAAGAGATCGTCTGAGGAAACATTAATTTCGTGACAATCTCCGAATGCATCAAATAACTGAAATTCAAATTTTTGTCACAGATGTCAACTTTGAATTAAATTTGCAATGAAAAAAGTTTTGGAGCCTATTTTTCTCCTTTTTGTATCCCCTGACTAAAATCTTAAACAAAACCGTGACAGGATGTTAACCTACCAAACCATATACTTTTTGCAATTTTACAATCTTGGTTAGAATATTCAAAATGAACGTCGTTTATAATATTTTAATGGTGCATTTCTCTAAATTCTCCTATGATCACGACGGTTTGAATTACGAATTGTTAAAGCGCCACACAATGATTGAATTTCATTTACCTCAAGACGACGAGAGTAAATATTAACCAGCGCGTTGAGCAATAAAGCGTCAAAATCAAGCAATTTCCCTAGGGAAGCAAACAAAGGTGGAAATTGTTTAACTTAACATAAAAATATATCGAGAACTCTCCGCTGTAACTACTCTTTAAAGTTTAACCCGATGCCGTCACATTTTGTTAAAGAAATTAAACATGAGAGTAAAATGCAAATAACTCTGTTTTCATGACAAACTTAGAATTCGAATAGGATTAGATTTAATCGAACATGATCTAATGATAAAAATAAGTGAAAGAAGTTTTACACTACGTTTCGATGACACCATGTCATCATTTTCAAGTGAGAAGAGAATAAAATTTGACAACTTAATATATACCGTGCAAGGCGATAAAACGTAAAATATGCATGTAAAAAGTGACAAATTTCAATAAAATTAAATAAATAGTTTTGCGCGTATGGAGTCTGATTGTGTGTTCAAGCATGGCCTTTTCTTTGTTATGAATAACATTTCATAAATCAGACAGTCCAGTTTCCCCTTACACTTTGCTGAAGTTCTTATTTCTTGCTTATCCAAGGACAGATCTTACGAACGTTCTCAAATAAAAATCGTGACTTAATGACTCAGCTTTGAAATTTAAAATAATATAAGTATCAATTTGATGAGGATCTAGCTCCATGGACAGCAAAGTGCTTTTCTGATGGTTTGCTTTACTGCCTGTCTTACTTCACCAATCTTCCAGCAGTAAAGAAAACGGGTTTAACGTCGAGTTAAAGTAAACTAAGACAGCTGCTACTTCCCTTAATACTACTAAGTGTGATGAATATGTTTTACTGTCAGCGATTATAATTGTTACTATGAAGTATGGTGCGTAACAAACTACTAACGCTAACTGCACCCACAGTGCACTGTTCACTGCCTTTTTGTACCGCGCCATGTTCGGTGCATTTGGTTGGCCCGGCTGTTGTTGGAGATGATCTTGTACTTGAGCCTGATGATGACTGAGAACCCGAAAAATTTTCGTATACGAGGCGACTGAAATAACAAGGCAAGATGGTGTAATTATACTATCATATAAAATGAGTATACGGTAATCTAATATGTAGCGTAAAGCAGCAACACTGGATACAATCCAAAAGGTAGCTACAGTGATGTATGTGCGCTTGAAAGTTACAATTTGTCTGTATCTTAGCCCCAACAACAGGGCGAGAAGTCTGTCTACGCTTATGGCCGTCATCGTCAGCAATGACACTCCACATAATGCAATGTCTGTAAGGAAAGCGGCGACAAATACGTATCGACAAAGATTCCATTGCTCGTCAGCCACGGACATCCAATAAGTAGCACTGAGAGGCTGGCAAACAAGACCAACCAACAGATCAGTTGTTGCCAAACAGCGATACAAGAGTTTGGACGGAGGATGCAAGGAAGATTCTATGTGAAGGGCAACGAGGATAAGAGAATTGCCAAGAAATGCTGTGATGGAGAGGAGAATGTAGATTGGTAGGAAAGAAATTTTAAATTTTTGCGGAAGCCCACCGACCAGAGGGGGGGAACAGTACAGATCTTGAAATATCTTGGTCTGTGTTCCACCTCCAGTGAAATTTGTTGTCGACATTATTCTGTATTAGTTTCCTTTTTTCTTAGATTGAAGTTATCTGTGATTGCAACGAGAAATATTTCATCTAAACAGCTTCACAACGATGACGATCATTAAAACCTTACTTCCCACTTAATGATCATATAGAGACTTCCTCATCATTGTTTAATCGTTTGGAAAACTTCAGAGAAATCGTCACTTCAATTTGTCAAATATATAAAAACACCTGTAACACTAATATTGTGTTCTCTATGAGATAAACAATCCCTCCTTACTTAGCCGACGGGCAGGCACTCATTAGAAACGCTTCAGTATGAGTTTTTTGTACCTTGCTGGCCCCGGTTGTTCGAAGGGCGGATAGCGATATACACTGGATAAATCTCTATCCGGTGGATAGCACAGTACGTTTCGGTAACACTTATCCGCTGGATAGCGATTTATCCGTTGGATAACGGTATCCGCTCTTTGAACAACCGAGGCCTGGTGAATAAGTTTGAGGCCTCGAGCAACAGGACTGGTGAGCGAAGGAGCGACTTCCCGCAGTGCTGTTAACGAGAACCCAGCTCGCAAGCTGACCTAGCTCCATTGATAGAGTGTCAATCAAATGTCCATATCATTTGTGTAAAGTTAAGTTTTGGCTCATTATCAACCTCAGCGACATTAAAATATAGAGGGTCTAAGCTAGGGATGTCAAACCCATGTCAATCAATCAAAGAATTCGAATAAATATATAGATTAAAATTGATGTATGGCCACAGATGCAACCTTATTTTAAAATATTCGAATTCAACCGCATGATTAGCAACATTTTGGGGCTCTTTTACTTCCGTTTCTTCTCCAAGACTAGAACAAAATAAGAGAAGAGCAAAACATTAGGCGAAAAAGCAGTTTACTGTCGTTTCTTTTACATTCTTTATTTGTTGTCCTCCTTTCACCAAAAAATTCTAAGTAAATGTTACGTTATCAAACAAGCTTTTATTTTTCCGGCAGGTGACTAAATTCTCTTTGTTCTAATTCCCTCGAGCGATTAGCAATTGTCCTCCGATGATGAAAACTTTATGACAATGCTGAAGGGAACATGATATTCTATCGATCGAGAAGGAAAATGAAGGAGGGGATAAGTTTATCATTTATAAAACTATGATGGCTCTTGGTTACGTCTTTGGCAACTCTTGCGCACCTTTCTCTTTCTCCAGACTTCCTGCGCGCTTCATATTTTAATGAACACATACTGACCTAGCCACGATACACTGGGCTTTGTTTTGTGTACGAGGTTTTATCAAGTGCTAAATAATTAATTTCATCTTTGTTACATACAAACTACTTTTCTTTCGACTCTACATTCATTTCAACTTTTTATCATATAAGGGGCAAAATTACTGAATTGTGATTGGTCAAGACAGAGGGCATTTTTTTCTGAATTTTTGAAATTGCCCCGGGAAAAATTACTTGAAAATGATTGGCTGAAAGTCGCTTAGGAACGGCTGCCAAGGTAAAGAAATTTCTGTTTGTTTTGTAACAGTGGCGTCTCGTTTTGCGCGAGATCAGTAAGAAAACATTTTGCCCCTTATATTATAAACAAGTAATCACCTGGTTCCTCGTAAAATTAAGGATTAATATCACTTGTGTTTTCGGAAGTTGCAGAGAAATTGCCGTCGTCGCTGCGCGACTCGGGCAATTTCAGCAACTTCCGAAAACACAAGTGATATTAATCCTTAATTTTAGTCGGCCCCATGCGATTACCTATACTAATCTATTCTTTTATTCACCAACGCGGAAATAGCGGAGAGACAAACCCAACGAGTGCGTATCAAACTTTTGGTTAGGATTTTGGCCCGACAATAAGTCAAGCTTTCGCTCCTTATAAGTCCTTATCTATTGTTCGAAGGAAAGGGTTTCTATTATTCGCAAGACAAAGGTTAGTAATCACCGGCGCGTAGCCAGCTCACCGAGCGCGAAATTCAAATTTCTTCGGAAGTGATTAGTGTTACAAACACAGCCTTTGTTGGGGAGGGTGTGGTAATGATTGCTGCAGCCTAGACACATCTAAAGGGAGTGGGATGGGGAAGTTTGTGACAAGAAGAGCGAGGTCTGGACGATAAGTAAGCGAAAACTTACGCTTTAATAAAACTCATTTGTGAAAAAGAGTGAATTGATGTATTCATGACAAAGTTTGGTAGCATGCGCTTCAAAGTTACTATTTGTCTGTATCTTAGCCACAACATCAGGGAGAGAAGTCTGTCCACATAAATGGGTATTATCGTCATCAAAGACAGTCGACATATTTCATGGGCTGTGATGTAGGCTGATTCAAATGCGTATCGACAGAGATTCCATTGTTCGTGGACCTTGAACATCCAAGAAGTTACACGGAAAGTCTGGGCCACAAGACCACCCAACAGATCAGTTGTTGCCAGACAACGATACAAGAGTTTGGACGGTGGATGTAAGGAAGACTCTTTGTGAAGGGCAACGAGGATAAGAGAATAGTCAAGAAATGCTGTGATGGACTGCGAAGAAAGGAATTGATTTTTAATGAAGCCCTCCAACCAAATAAGGGGAGGATGGCAGTTGTTTACGATATATCGTATAGCATATCGTCAACTATCAAACTCTTTGCAAATGACACGAAAGTGTACAGAGAGATGGCTGACAGCATAAATGATACTCAAGCCCTTCAAACCGACATTGATCACTTAGCAAACTGGGCAACTTTATAACAGTTGAGATTTAACCCGGAGAAGTGCGAAACAATGCGCATTACCCATAACCGCAACAGCTCGTCTCCTTCGTATATTATGGGAGTTGCAATCAAACCAGTAAAGCATGTGAAAGACCTAGGAGTTCTGAATTCCTATGACCTGTCGTGGGGTGCTCAAGTTGATGGTGCTGTGACCAAGGCTAATAAAATCTTAGGCATTGTTTACAGAACGCTTGGATCTACAAACCAAGAGGTATTTTCTATTCTGTATATTACTTTAGTCCACTCACTAGGACTGTTGCCTTGTCGTGGCTGAGTGGCTTGTGCGTCCCAGTGACTCCAGGAGCTATGCCGACGGGGATGTTTACACCCCTGGCAGGGCCTCCCAAGCCAGACAGGTCAAGGAGTAGGGTGCAGACTAAAGACAGTCCCACAGCCCTCCAGACCTGGGGATTAGGCTTAAGTGTCCCTGTCTGAGAAAGTGTTCCAGGAGCCAAAAGTGGTGGTCAACCGATTTGACTAAAACTTGGCACAAAAGTTGAGTGTGATAAGATATTTCAAAAGCCGCTTTGGCTCACTTCTCTGATTGTTCGTTCTGAAGTTTTAGGGGGGTTCTCCATAGTGGCCTATGGATCACCAAAAATTCATCCTCCTAAGTGGCATTTTGAAAGTGCTATAAAACTCCATTGGTAAATTGTGCTGCCAAATCAGTTTGACCATGAACTCTACTATAGTGGAGCTTTTACTTCATGAATGTAATTTTGTTTTCAAGCAATTAGACAGAGAGGGGCCTGGGGCTAAAATTAAGTCAAATCTGAGGTCAAAATCACTACCAAAAATTGCCATTTTTCAAAAAACCATAACATTTACCTGCCTTCTTGCATAACTTTCATACAAAATCCAGTATGTACTTTAGTGACCCGTTTATCAAAATCAGTTGAGAAAAATTGGGCTTATTAGTCTTACGAAGGTCTGTTAAGTTTTTGGCACAAACTCTCCATGCCCCTGTAAGGCCAAGCAAAATAGAATTTTCAGCATAATTCATGCTATAAACAGACCAAAGTCTTGACATATAGCCTTTATTTTGTATTTGGTGAGTGAAAATGAAACATTTAAGCCAAATAAATGTCATTATCCTGAAATACCTCGACTCATAGCTTATAATTACTCTAAGAAGGTCTCTGATTAGTACTGCAAACACCCAGCGGTTTAGCAAAATAAAGGTAATTTTTTTCCTATAAAAACTTTGTTTCAATCATAGAGTACAAATGATGATATTTTGATCTAGATATGGCGATATTTCTAAAGATGTTTGAATTCTCTCTGATCTATGTATGTGAGGCCATATATCCATACATATTATACTCCAAGCGTGCAAAGTCTCCATATTTTGTCAGACCGTTTTTTTAAATTGAAAATAAGGTGACCTTAACCCGGCCGGCCTTAACCATTAAGCTCAGAATAAAACGATCGTTAAAAGATGATCTACGCCTGACCTTTGACTAGTCTGTGAATAACTCTTGCAAATACCCATCACTTATAGCGAGCATGACCATAAGCTTACGTGCCGCAGTGAGCACTGTCCAGGTGACTTGTGATCCATCAGAGATCTTAGGTACTTTAGAACTGAATAAATGGAACCATCCCAAAAAGATGGAATCCACAGTCAGAAGAGCTGGATGACAAAAATTAATGTTGCTGTTTAAATGAAGTATTCCACACGAGACATGGGACGATGCCAATAGGGCCCGCCATTTTGGACGTGAGAGTATTAAGACTGGATCGAGTTTCCATCCCTCCCACTATTCAAGTGTAAATGTTTTTGTCCTTATTAAGTATTGAAAGTATAGCAATAAGAAGTTTCAGGATAATTTTACGACGGTACTTTATTCCTTTGGAGGGGTAAATGATGAATGCGGTGCCGCGTCATGGGCTCCGCTGCGCGAAACAGAAATGACTCCTTTGTTGTCTTGCGATAATGACATGACTACTGGATTATAACACAAGTACAAGGGTTCAGGTGAGTCTGGGGCGAGAGGAAGATCAGGTGATACCAAAGTTACAAGTACAGGTAATTAAAAATATCAGAAAGGGCTCATACACGCGCATAAATGTAGCGAATGGCTTTTTTAGTGACACTCTCGCTAAGAGCGGTCCTCTCAACTTCCCGTTAAAAAAAGATTTTCCTTAGTTTTTTTCCTATGAAAAGGGTATAGGACACATGTTTGAAAATAGTTTGATGGTTTTCCAATTTTCTTTTGTTTGAAGATTTCAACTTTCGCGAACTCTCTGCCAAGGGAAGATTAACTAAGGTGTTTCAAAAGCAAAAACTCAGTCAACTACAGTCATTGTGCGAGATTTTTCGACATTGAAAAAATAGGTAGTGCTAATCGTAAGGCATCGTATTATGAACCTTTTCTGCAGTAAGCAAATTCCTGTGATTACTGCAAGTGATGATCAACAGACCCGCGTTACTCAAACCTCAGTGAAGGTTACGTGACTCCTCGACTTGGTCCAGTCCTCTCACTCTCACGTCCAATATGGTTGGTCAGTCGATACAACAATCGCATCTTGAGGTGTGGCATGGCATGTTTCATATGAACTGCAACACAAAATATTTGTTATCCAGCTCTCCTAACTATGGATTTCTTATTTACTTCCGGATGATTTGATTTATTCAGGTCTAACGTAGTAGGGAAATGGGATGGATATCAGCCTCCGGCGGGTCACCTGGACGCTACTCACTACAACCTGTACGTACCATCCTGCTCTGTTACTGATGCCATCATGCGTATTTACAAGAGCTAGCAAGGTTATCGAAAGTTTAACCAATGATCTTCTGTTAAAGGTCGTTTTCGTTAAGCTCACTTAATATTGCATCAAAATATGGGCCTGACAAAATATAGAGACTTTGCATGCTTTTGAGTATACAGTAAAAACCCGCAAGTAAGAACCTAAAAATTAAGAACCTGTTAGCCTAAAATTTGCCATTTGTACCACCTATAAACAAGAACCTATTTAGCCTAAGAAAATTAAAATAGGTTCGTATTTTCTAAAATCATATAGTACATTACAGGTACACTGAAATTATTTACTGTAATCATAATCGAAGAAAAACCAGATTGCCATTGCTGTAAAACATGATTTTCTCAAGAAAAATGAGTGCAAAATATGTAGTTACAAAATATAGGATAATTACCAACTTGTTATGCAGGTGTGTTTTTCTCCAAGAATAAGAACCTGTTTTAAAAACCTAAATAGCCTAAAATTTTGTTAAGTACCATTTATATAAGAACCTGTTTAGGCTAACTCCTATAGCACGAATTATGCTTGGCCTTAGAGGGGCATGAAGAGTTTGTGCCAAAATCTTAACAAACCTTAATAAGCCAAATTTTTCTCAACCAATTTTGATAAATGGGTCACTAAAGTACTTACTGGATTTGGTATGAAAGTTATGCAAGAAAGCAGGTGAATGTTATGGTTCTTTGAAAAATGGCAATTTTGGGTAGTGATTTTGACCTCAAATTTGACCTAACTTTAGCCCCAGGCCCCTCCCTGTCTAATTGCTTAAAAACGAAGTTACATTTATGAAGTAAAAGCTCCACTATAGTAGAGTCCATGGTCAAATTCATTTGGCAGCATAATTTACCAATGGAGTTTTATAGCACTTTCAAGTGCCCCTTAGGAGGACGATATTTGGGTGCTCTATAGGCCACTAATGGAACCTCCTCTGAAACTCCAGAACGAACGGTCAGAGAAGTGAGCCAAAGTGGCTTGTGAAATATCTTATCACACTCAAATTTTGTGCTAAGTTTCAACCAATTCGGTTGAGCATCACTTTTGGCTCCTGGAACACTTTCTCAGACAGGAACACTTAAGGCTAACAACCTTATCCTGTAAAAGAACGTGTTACGGAAACAGCAAAGAAGATAACCAATATCCTGCAAGCAGACCTTCCAAGGTCTTCGAACCGTATGACTGCCAGTGGTGAAAGCCAGAAAGAAACTACTGTCATGAAGTTGGAAGTGATGAGTGCAAAAATCATGACCATGATTGGTTTTTGGAATGCACTTATTATGTGTGAAAACTGGGAAGCTTGCACAAGCTACAACAGAAATGAGACGGTATAACTTGCATGTATTGGGAGTGAGTGAAAGCAGATGGATTGGGACAGGGAGATTTAAGACGGTGTCATGCGAGACAGTATTGTGTTCTGGGCGGGACGATGAGCTACATCGTGAAGGTGTGGAAATTATTCTGAAGAAAGGAGCAGATAGATCGGTATTGGAATGGAAACCTATTAATAGTCGCCTCATAAAGGCCAGGCCGAAAGGAAAGCAAAACAACTTGACCCTGATTCAGTGTTACACTCCGACCAATGATAGTGAAGGTGATCTGAAAGACAATTTTTATCTCAGGCTCCAGGCAGAGATTGAGCAGGTCCCAATGCAAGATCTTATCATCATCATGGGGGATCTAAATGTCAAAGTTGGTGCCGATAACTCAGCCAGGCACAGAGTGATAGGAAGACACGAGAGTGGTATCATCAATGAAAATGGAAAACGGCTTGTTGAGTTTTGCACAACTAATAATTTGGTGATAGGGGGCAGCCTTTTTTCACACCGAGAGATCCATAAAAGCACATGGTGATCCCCGAATGACAGGGATAGAAATCAAATTGACCATCTGCTGATCAATGGAAATTTAATTGAACTCTATCCGCTTTACAATTACAATTCAATAAAAATCCTATACATGCAATTATCGCTACTCTATCTAAACTAACGAAGTATTATGTGTTATACATATATTTGACAACGTACGATATAAAAAAATCTGGTGGCTTAATTTTTGAAAAGATGTTTTCAATAAGCCTTTAAAGGAGTCAACAGATTCAGCGTTTTTTATGCATTCAGGTAGTTGATTCCACAAATACGGTGCAGCGTAGGAGAATGCTCTTTGCCCATACGTTTTACTTCGAATTGTTGGGACCTCAAGTAGATTCATATTTGATGAACAGAGTCTTCGTGCTGGAATATATCGACTAAGAAGTTCAACAAGATAGATTGGAGCCATGTCACTTAGTGCTTTGTATGTTATCAACAGTATCTTGAATTGAATTCGTTTTGTGACCGGGAGCCAATGAAGTTTCATATGGAAAATGGCGGAGATCCCTTCCGGATGTTAAGGTGAGGAGAGGATCTGACATTGGAAGTGACCATCATCTCGTAACAGCCTACCTTAAACTGAAATTAAAGAGTGCAGGGCGTCTAACCAAGGGGCGCAGCCGTTTCGATGTGAGCCAACTGAAACACCCAAATGTGCGAAAATCTTTTATCCTGGAGGTGCACAACAGATTGGAGGCTCTTGTGGAACTAGGCGGATGGGAGGATATTAACGATGAAGGGGTGAATAAGAACTGGGAGAAAATGTTACTACTTACAATGATAGCAGTAAGGCATGTCTAGGCTGCAGGCAGCGGAGGCCAAAGGACTGGATGTCATCTGATACCTAGAAAGCAATTCAAAGTAGACGGGAATTAAAGAAGCCCGTTGAAAGTTATAGATTCGAAATCCCAACGGCTTAAAGAAAGGAATCAAGAGATGTACGGGGCAGCGAACAAGGAGGTAAAACGCCGAGCAAGAGCAGATAAACGAAATACATGGAGAACCTTGAATCCCAGGCGGAAGAAGAGGCAGCTGCGCGCAATGAACAAGGAACAGTATAAAAGATCATCAAGATAATAACAAGTAAGTGCCACACAACCAACGTGCTTGTAAGGGATATGAACGGTATCCTATGAACATCAGAGGGAGAGCAACAACGGCGATGGACGGAGCACTTTAGAGAACTTTTAAACAGACCACCGCCAACAGTAATGCCAAACATCTTGGAAGCCGCAACTGACCTTGACATCAACACAGACGTTCCAACTAGGAGGGAAATCATCCAAGCCATTAATTCCCTGTAGAATGGAAAAGCTCCTGGCCATGATAATCTAAATGCCGAACTGTTTAAAGCAGCCCCTGAGCTTGCAGCAACCATTCTGACCCCCTTGTTTACAAAGATCTGGGAACAGGAAGAAATTCCGACAGACTGGAGCAGAGGAGTGATAATCAGGATACCAAAGAAAGGGTCTCAAGGTGATTGTAACAACTGGCGAGAAATTACCCTTTTCTCTGTGTCGAGTAAAATCTTTTGCAAGGTCATTAAGCAGCGCATCACCAAAGCTGTTAACGACATCCTGCGGAACGAGCAATCTGGATTTTGCAAGTGGCGTGGATGTACGGATTTTATTTTCACACTGTGGAACACACTTGAGCAATGTACTGAGTGGAAGAGGGAGTTGTATGTAAATTTCATCGACTATGAGAAAGCGTTTGACAGCATTCGTAGGGACAGTCTTTGGCAGATTCTGAGAGCATATGGCATTCCACAAAGGATTGGTAATATCATAAAATGCCTCTACTCATGTTGCATCAGTCAGGGGGATCTAGGCTTTGAAGTTAAAACCGGTGTACGGCAGGGATGTGTCATGTCGTTCATGCTATTCAATCTTGCTATCGACTGGTTCCTTGTCGAACAATGGAAGATCAGCGAAGAGGCATGAGATGGACCCCTATTACTACGCTCGAAGACCTCGACTTCGCAGACGATTTAGCCCTATTGTCCCACACTCGACAGCACATTCAGGGGAAGACAGACCGGCTCAGCATGTTCAGCAGCCAGGTCGGCTTGAGAATTAGCTTGAAGAAGACGGAGGCCATGTGTGTTAATGCCTCTTCCCCAACAAAGATCTGGGTAAGAGGACAGGACATTCCAAACACCAACAAGTTTACATACCTTGGAAGTGTGCTCTGCCAAGATGGAGGTACCACTCTAGATATACAAAGCAGATTGAACAAAGCAGGATATGCCTTTCTGAATAGAGGGTGATAGTTTCTAAAGAAACTGTTTGGGGCTGCGTCGGTGGGGGTAACGAAATAATTTGAATATATCAACAAAGTTGAAATGGTAAATTGGCCACCATTACGATTATTTTAAGGTATCAACGAACGCTTTTCATTCCACTAATTTATTCGTGTTTTTCTCGTTGCTTTGTTCTCACCAATCACGTAGCTCCTTTTTCTTCCTTTAAAAGCACACACAACCCACAATTCCCCTATTCGCTCCGACGAAGGGCTAACGCTCGAAACGTCATTCTTATAATCGTAATGGTGGCCAATTTACCATTTCAACCTTGTTGATATATTCAAATTATGCCTTTATGAGCTTAAGATCAGAGTGGAGGTCAGAAAACTACAGCAGAAAGGCGAAGCTTAGAATCTATCAGAGCTGTGGATTGTCAACTCTCCTTCACAGCATGAAAATCAAGATTTACGAAGACTTAAATGTTGCGTAAATCTGCGTAAAGTTTTTACGAAGCAGCTTTACGGAAGCGTAAATGTGGCGTAAATTTGCTTAAAGTTGTATGACCAACTTTATGCTAGTATTTAAAGTTGTTTAAAGGCGATTAAAGTTCAATTTACACGGTCGGTACATAAAGTTGACTTAAAGCTAGCGTAAAGGTGTCGAATCAGCTTTACGCTTGTTTACCTCGCCGCTTTAAGTGCTCTTAAAGATCAACTTTATACTACCCGCGTAAAGGCACATTAAAGGTCGGTATGTAAATATATTATTGAATGTCAATAACATTCAACTCCATCACTAAAACTTGATGAAGGCTATGCAATCGATTCGTACAAAAGCTTGCGTATGCAAATATAGACCCTGCTCGCTATGCCATGATAATAAGCCACAACAAGGGCGAAAAAGCTGTCCATGGCTGCCACTCTACGGGTGATATGGTTGTACGCATGCGTACAATATTAGCCGTACCAGGAGATTGTAATATAAGTGTGCTTTAGTGCTGTCATTAGTGTTGTTTACTATTTTTTGAGCACAGAGGTTACAAATGATCTTCTCTCCATACGCACGCCGTGGGAGAACGGTTTTATAGTTCTTAACAGCCACCACATGTTTAATGTAGAGCTAGCGAATATATCGGATGCTTACCTCTTTCACGCCATCTCTTAACTTAGAATTCAACCTTAGAGCGCAAACGAGAGCTAGCTGGCCACACTGTGCTGAATTGCATTAATTAGGCCGAAGTGATCATTTACGACTAATGATGTATGAGTAATTTGACCGTGCGTCACTATACCGCCAACTTAATGCTAAATATAATTCCCTATAAAGAAGCGTACATTTACATTTACAGAACCATTAAACTGCCTTCACGCTGCTGTTTAATAGCGGCTTTACGCCACAATTCCGCCAACTTTACGTCACGCGTTTTAGTGTTCATTTACGCCATTGATTAAAGGTAGCGTAAAGGTTAACTTTACGGTTTACGTGAGCGTAAAGTCGCGTAAATGCAAACTTACAATGCATTTAAGTCGCGTTTAAGACGTAAATTTGCGTTTTCGTGCTGTGGCTTTACGGCTCGGAATGCTGGAGAATGACAGAACAAGACCTCTCAAGACGAGCATCCTTCCACACAGCTAGCCTCAGGAAGATTCTGAGAATCTTCTGGCCTCGGAAAATATCAAACGACCAGCTACTGAGAAAAACCAAGTAGGAGGATTTTCGTACACTTGTCGCAAGGGAAAGATGGAGGTGGATTGGACGTGATGCGGAAGCCCAGTCACGAAATAGCCAGAATTGCAATGTACTGCGAATGTCATGCGTAATTTTCTCCGATCTCCAATCGAGTTATCTAGCATAAAGCAAACTAATATCATTAACAATGCGACCGAAAAAATTATGTGATTAGGGAGAAGAATTTTAAATTTTAGTCTTTTCGTTTCTCCATTATAAGTACAGTACACTTGTTCGTGTATCACTCAGCTAATGCTATAAGCAACAATTGTCAGCATTTGTGCAACCCGGCCGCGTTTAATGCAAGTCTCCGCGATCGCTGTACTGTATGATGTTCATTTCTATCTGTATAATGTCAGTTAACTGATTTCCTCCAAAAAAAAAAAAAAAAAAACATCTGCAATTAAAACACGGGAAACAGGTTTGCCTTGCAGAAAGATCAGGTTTGCGTGACAAGAACCCATTTCAACGTTCATACAAGGAAGCCATTTTAAAGTCATTACTCGCGGCGAATGATTAGCGTTAACATGACAAAGTGTTTATCTACTCAATAATTTTCTCCACTGCCGTTTGTTAGTTAAAAAAAAACATTTAAATAGAGCTTCACAGTTAAATATAGTGTTTCCATGCAAACGCCTTCAAACGGTATACAATAAAACAACAACAACTACTTATGATATTTACCTGGATTTTCGGAGACAGTGGGCAGCTTCTTGTCGTGTTTCTCTGTAGTTCCTCCTCAAGCTGCTCAACGAGCCACTCTATCCTTCCTCGCGAGAGCCGAAAACGTTCAATGACTTCGCAGTCAGCCATATCGGCTAGAAAGGGGCGTCTCTGATATAATCTTGGTCTTCGCGCTAAACAGGAAAGTCCGCCCCCAGCCGCCATTTTGTTTGGTTTTTCAACATTTGCGACTCTCCGATAACTTTACGGGAGGTTACGACCTCCCGTAAATTACCGGGCAAGATATCGGTAAAATTAAAGGGATCGAAACTAACGGGAGTTTCGAGAAACACCCGAAAAGTTTACGGCGACTTACCGGGTGACTTACCGAACCCGATAATTTACCGGGACTTTCGAGAAACGGGCCCCAGTCAACTTAAGATAAACCCGAAACGATTTTGGAGCTACTACTCAATCAAGTCAAGATCAAAACGGCTTCCAGATGTAAACACTTACAACAGAAGATCTGCGACAAAACCTCAAGAGCAAGCTCACTTATTTAATATTCACTTTCACTCAGTTTTTTGTAAACAGAGTACTGGGATACCAGCCCCAATACAAACTGACTTACCGCAAGATCCAAGTACTGATTTCATTACCAACTATGTGGCTTGTGACACTAAAGGGGTTGGAAAACTTCTTAAAGGTCTTAATGCTAATAAGTCTTGTGCGATTGACAATATACCTGCTCGTTTACTTAAAGAGACCGCTGATACATCTGCAGTTCCTCTGAGTATGCTTTTCAATTTATCTTTCAAACAGTGCTGTCTACTAAATTATGGAAATCAGCTAATATCACACCTATTCATAAAGATGGTGATCACGAGCCTGTAGAAAATTATAGAGGCATTTTGCTTCTATCCATTATTGGGAAATGCCAGGAAAGAATTGTGTACAATGCTATTTACAATCAAGTTATCAGTTTTTTGCACGATTCCCATCACGGATTCCTCACCGATCGTAGCTGCACTACTCAACTACTCTTGGTACATTATGATTGGTTCAAGGTTTTGGATAAGAGTGGCCAAGTCAATGTAGTGTTTATAGACTTTTCAAAGGCCTTTGACCTTGTCTGTCATGACATTCTTTTAGCCAAGCTTTACAAATATGGTGTCCACGGGGACTTGCTCAACTGGTGTAGGCATTATTTGACAGAACGTCAGCAGCGTATAGTAGTCAAAGGTGAGGCTTCCGATTGGTTAACCGTAACCTCTGGTGTCCCACAGGGTTCTTTGCTGGGACCATAAATTCTTCACAATATACATCAATGATTTACCAGCAGTAATTAGTAAGAACAGCTCAATTGCATTATATGCTGATGATAGCAAAATGTATAGGGTTATTAATACTCAAGAAGATCTGTCCTCTTTTCAAAGTGACATAGATAAAATATCAGATTGGTGTGAGATGAACAAGATGACAATTAATACTAAGAAATGTAAGATCCTGCAAATAACCAGGAAAAAGGCACCCTTAGTTGGGGAGTATAACATTGAGGGTCAACCTTTGGAATGTGTTAATGTTTATAAAGATTTACGATTGTTTACTGCTAGTGGTCTCTCATGGAAGCAGCATATAGATAGAATAACTGCTAAGACCAATAGGGTTTTAGGGTTGGTAAAAAGGACTTGTAGGGACTTAAATGATGTTGAAACCACGAGAACACTTTATTGTAGTCTTGTGAGACCCTTATTGGAATATTCATGTAAAACTTGGAACCCTTATACTAAATGTAACATTGACAAATTGGAGGCTGTTCAGCGAAGAGCTACCAGATGGTTCACTAGGTCTGATGATGATTATGGTACTAGACTATCTAAATTGAAATTGTAGCTATTATCCGATAGGAGGTTCATTAGGGATGTTACGTTTTTGTTTAATGTAATTAATGGCCATTATAACATAGACATTTCCAATAAGCTCATATTTTGTAAGGACAGAAGCATAATTTGAGGAAAAATGACACACAGGACCTTGTCCCAAATTTTAGCAGAACTAACGGTCTCAAACATAGCTTTTTTAACCGTATCGTTGGTGAATGGAATAGCTTACCTAATCATATTAGAGAATCAGATAGTATTGAAACTTTTAAAAATAATGTTTTAAGTTTTATCAAGGATAAGGATAATTAGGGCATCTATTTTTATATTTCTATATAGTTTTGCTATATTAAATTTTTTTTAATTAGAGGGGGCATCACTTGTATGGTGCGTCACCGCTTTTGGTTGTCTCCTTCTCCACAATTTTTCCTTTTATGGTTTTTATTAACCTTAATTGTAATTAATACTAATTGTTTGTGTATTCTTGTGGAGTGAATTTGTAATAAATAAATAAATAACCTGCAAACAAAGCAAACGCCCTTCAGTCTAAGCTACAAAATGATATCGTCAACAAATCTAACAGGAAGTGGGAAACAAACGAACACATTCAAAGAACTGTCATGTTCTTCCTCTTTGGTGGGTGGATTATAACAACAATTTATTTCTCTCTCAGCCGTCAACATTCTTCTGTCCATCACAGCATTTCTGGGCAATTGTCTCATCCTTGTTGTTCTTCGCAACGAATCTTCCCTCTTGTACCGTTGTCTGGCAACAATTGATCTATTGGTTGGTCTTGTTAGCCAGCCTCTCGCTGCTACTTATGGGATGTCTGTGGCTCGTGAACGATGGATTTTTTGTCGATACGCTCCTGGGGCAACTTTCATAACGAGCTACGCATTATGTTTGGTGTCTTTATTGACTATGACGGCCATAAGCGTGGACAGATTACTCGCCTTGTTGTTGGGGCTCAGATACAAACATACTGTAACTTTGAAGCGCACATATATTACTCTAGCTGCCTTTTAGGTTCTATCCATTGTCACTGCTCTATTATACATTTTAGATTATCGTATAACTATTTGGTATGACCGTGTAGTTGGACCATCTTGCATAATTGTCTCAATCGCTTCGTACAGAAAGATTTTCAGCGTCCTCAATCGTCATCAGGCTCAGGTACAAGATCTTGTTCGACAACAGCCGAGCAAACCAAATGCACTGAACATGGCGCAATACAAAAAGGCAGTGTACAGTGCACTGTGGGTGCAGTTAGCATTAGTTGTTTGCTCTGCACCGATCAATTTAGTGGAAATTGTGATCGCTCATAGCAAACGATATCCACCATATTTAGTGGTCTTAAGGCAAATAGCAATTTGCTTAGTTTTCTTTAACTTGACGTTAAACCCATTTTTTTACTGCTGGAAGATAATTGAGGTAAGACAAGCAGCAAAGCAAACAATTAGACAATCACTTTGTCCATGGAATTGACGGGTTGAATGGAGGGTGAAAGCGTTGTCTTCGTATTTTCTTGACTCAACATACATCGTGCTCTACTTTAATGTATCAAGCACTGTGAAACAGAAAAATCGAAACGCAGACGTCCTACATACCGTAACTCCTCTATCAAGCCCCCCCGTCTTCTTTCAGGTACTTTGGGGGCTTGGCTTATAAGAGGCGGGCCTGAATAGAGGGGGGGGGAGGGGGGAGTTGGTTATTAATTTAATCTGATGTTTACTACCAGGATTCAAAAGGATATGATAAACCGTATATATTTATTCAAAATTGTTCTCACTTTACATTTTTTCAAATTGACAGAGTAAAAACCCTCAGTAAAGTGTGATGAGTTGTATGATTTGTCATAATCATTGCTCTGTAATTTCTGTATACCGTATTCCATTGATGCCAACCTGCTAACATCAATCAATCAATCAATCAATCAATCAATTGCCATAGTCAATTATAAATAACAAACTAAAATTACAGTACTTGATATTAAAATAAAGGTCCAAAGTAAAACTGAACGGTACGATGGCTTTTAGTTTATAATTAACATTGTTATTCTTTTTCTTATTATATTTATTATTATCATTATTATTATTTTCATCATTGTTATCAATAATGTTATCATATTAATTAGTTCTTATTTCTAACCTAGAACAGACTCCCCTTAACATGTGTCAACAACTACCGGCTCCATACAAACGACTCATTCACGACAAAAACATTACAAACGAACTGAACAGAACGACCTAACTTTACTGACGGATCGAAACAGACTAATCACGACCGACTTACGCCACTTGAGTCTTACCGCCAATAACATCACGGTAAAACTGAGCAATCATTTTACACGAACTGAAATAAGAACATTCTACTGACAACAACTATTCACTTGACTCTGATGATGACTTCCGCACAGGTTGTCGAACCGTCAGTCACTACCACCGACAACAGTCCTTCTCAGGACTACATTCACCCCGACGATCACACTACACTTTCACATGTTACCCCCGGGTTCAAGCCATTTACTGCAGTATTATTATTGTTATTATTTTTTTATTCGTTATAATATTATCATTTTAAATAACATTTTTAACATCATCACTTTTAATGTCAGTCGTAACACTGAGTGGATCGATTTCCGACCTCGACCCTAGACTAATTTGTTATTAAAACAGAATGTTCGTGAAGTTTCTACGGCACAGGAAGAATGTTAGGGTACAAGTACCTGCCGCATACATGACACCTTGTGTACATGTAACAACCAAGCTTTTACCTTATCCAAACTACTGTCAAACTGGGGAAATAATTACAAAAGTGTCACCACGCTCTCTCGTACCCGACTGAAATAATTTGTTAGAGGGATAATCCTCAATAATTTTAATAGCTTGAAGCGAGGGCATGGTTGAATTTTGAAGGAAAATAGTTGAAATAGCCCAAAGTATTAATTTGGTTCTGTGGCATTTCGCACCTGTCGAGTAACTGTTTCTGTTTCCAATTTTAGTCGGATGTTGGGTGCAAAGAAAAAAACCGGTAATGGGCTGTTATTTACGAAGTCTGCGTTCAAATAGTTTCCGACTAACTATTAACCTTTCATGTCGAATATTCAAGTTTCTGAGTAAGTGTAATTGAGCAAAGCAGGTCAGTTACGTGATCGTGGCTTGGCGGGTGCTGTCAAGAAAAAAATGTCTCTCTTCAGATGCAATTACAAAAAGGCATAGAAAAAAAAGACAAAACAAAACAAAACAACTGTTTATGAAGTCACGGAATGCTAAAAAAACATTTTCTAGGCTAAATACTGTCTCTCAACTTCAAGAAATGTGATAGCGTTGGGTAGAATTTCATTTAAAATATCCTTTTCAGAAAACGGTAAGTTATTATTTCTCTTTTTAAGCTCGATCGCTCGCTTGAAATTGATTTTCGGAAGCAGAATATAAATAAAGGAAGAAATATTTTAAATTTACGCGTATTATCTACATTATTTGAGACATTTTGCATCAAAAGAGATACTTTTTTTATGCCATAAGAACTGACACAGTTTCACAAACGTCTGGTATGTCTTAAATGCTAAGGAAGACCTGCACTAGACATGTAGGTTTGGCAAAAACCTTTATAAGATGATAAAACTTCCTGTTTTTTTCATGTGAAGGCACTTTGCTGAGAAGCTTTCCCGGTGTAGAAGTTTGGTAGCACTCTTTCATATAGAAAAAACAAACAAAGGAAAAGATCGCACCATTCAAGGCTTAAAATTAATGATATCACTTATGGTTACGTTCTGTTCTTTTTAATAAAGACTTTTAAGTAAAATGTAACTTATGGCGAAAAAGTCCAGAGAACTTATAAGGAATCTAATTAGCTGCTAGTTACGCAGAAACTGGTTCCTCGCAAGGATGACAAAAAATGCAAAACACAGCGATACAATGGGATAAAAAGTGATATGCATCTTCATAAAAAGACAGTTTTCAACCACATTTAAAATGTGGTAACTGTTTTTGAAGTCAATATTCTGGATCTTAAAATCAAAGGAAGTTATAGGTGGTTTTGGTGCATAGGAGTATTCTAAAAGAAATGTTGCATGTTGCAATTTTAGATAAATTCAAGGAAAAAAGGAAACGAACGTTTACTAAGCTTCGCTATAATGACGACAATAGATTTAAAAGGAGGTGGATCACAACTTCAAATATTTCAAGAAGAGCAATGCTCTCCCTCTTTGGTGGATGGGCTTGAACAAAAATCAGTTTCGTTCTTAGCGGTGCACATTCTCCTCTCGGTGACCGCTTTTCTTGGGAATTCCCTTATCCTTGTTGCCCTTCGAAAGGAATCTTCCCTTCATCCGCCGTCCAAACTGTTGTATCGTAGTCTGGCCATAACTGACCTTTTGGTTGGTCTTGTTAGTGAGCCTCTCTATGTTACCTATTGGATATTCTTGGTTCAGGAAAACTGGAGTCTTTGTCAATACGCAAGCAACGCAGCGTACATAGCAAGCTATGCATTATGTGGAGTGTCTTTGATGACGATGACAGCCATAAGCGTGGACAGACTTCTCGCCCTGTTGTTGGGGCTGAGATACAGACAACTTGTAACGTTGAAACGCACATACATCATTATAGCTACTATCTGGGTTATGTCCACTGTCGCTGCTACATGCTTCAAGTTAGATCATCGTATAACGCATTGATCTGTATATATATCTATACCATTTTGCCTAGGTATCACAATCATCTCGTATACAAAGATTTTCCGCACTCTTAATCGTAATCAGGCACAAGTAGAAGGTCGTTTTCAACAACAGCCGGGCCAACTGAATGCACTGAACATAGCCCGATACAAAAAGGCAGTGTACAGTCCTTTGTCGGTGCAGTTAGCATTAGTAATTTGTTATGCACCATACTCAATGATGGTAGTTGTAATCGCAGACAGTAAAACACATGCGTCACACTTAGTAGTAATATGGAAACTAGCTGTTGTCTTAGTTTACTTTAACTCGACATTAAACCCGTTTCTTTACTGCTGGAAGATTAGTGAAGTAGGACAAGCGGTAAAGTAGACAATAAGAGATGCACTATGCTGAGGTTATAAATGATAATATGTGATTGCATGAGCAGTAATCGTGCATTGAAAAATTCAATGTACTTGTTTCAGCTCCATTGAGAATAGCCAAGGAAAAGTCGAGAAAATAAAAAAATCATTTTACTGACTGTAGTATAGTAGAGAAACGTCTCTGGCTGGCATTCTTATGATAAAAAACGTCTTGCAAACGGATAGAAACATGTTACTGAGAAATTATAACAGAAGAAAATCAAATTTATTCCCTTATAACGATCAAGTTTCGACCAGGATCACAATGCTGTTGTCACAAGAGACCATTATGATGGGAATGTTCTTGTAGCTTTTGCCTTAAATCCGTGTGTAGCGTTATAAGATAACATACAAAAGAATGGGAAATCGCAATAACGATCGCATTTTGTTTCCCTTATTTATTATTGTTTTTTTTTTCATTTTTAAGACAAACATACATTATGGTGGAGCAGTCTAGGTAATTTTACTGAATCCTATAAGCTGCAAATTACTGAGAAATTGGATTCTCTAAAATAAAAGCAAAATCCAGCCATACAACTAGATAAAAAGTAACATGTATCTTTACAAAACAGACACTTTTCATCTGCATTTCAAAACAAGAAACACTGCCTTCAGTTTATTTGGATCTTGGTACCAAATTAAGGTTTGGAAGTGTGGGTGAAGTCTAAATTAAACATTCCTTGCTGCAATTTTTAGCGGAGCCCATACTCATAGAAAAAGGTAGTAAAAACAGTAGCCCATCAAGCAGAAAAAAGGTGGTGGAATTACCAAAATTTGATAGGTTATGACTGTGCGTCCGTGCGTACAAGGTGCTACTTTCAGCTTGAGCGGCCGACTGCATTGCAGGCTCGAAACTAGTCAGGGGAACGGAGAAGGAGACCTCAAATTTGACCTAACTTTAGCCCCAGCCCCTCTCTGTCTAATCGTTTGAGAACAAAGTTACACTTATGAAGTAAAAGCCCCACTATAGCAGAGTCCATGGTGAAATTCATTTGGCAGCACAATTTACCAATGAAGTTTTACAGCACTTTGAAAATGCCACCTAGCAGGGTGAATGCTTGGTGCACCATAGGCCACAGATGGGACCCCCTCCTGAAACTCCAGAACAAACAGTCAGAGAAGTGAGCGAAAGAGGCTTTTGAAATATCTTGTCACACTCAACTTCTGTGCTAAGTTTCAGCCAAATCGGTTGACTACCACTTTTGGCCCCTGGAACACTTTCTCAGACAGGGACACTTAGGGAAAATAGCAAGTTGCTTAGTTTTCTTTAACTTGACACTAAACCCGTTTCTTTACTGCTGGAAGATAGGTGATAAGACAAAAAGCAAAGCAAACAAATGGACAATCACTTTGTCCAGGAGTTAAAGGACTTTTGACATTTGTTATCTAATTTTTAGAGATTCAACCAGAGATTGTCCGCAGACAACCTTTTTGAAACCACCTATATGTTTGATTCGTACCATCATGCCCTCTCCCACGTGACTGAAATGACTTTTTAGAGGGATAATCCTAAACAATGTACAATAGCTTCACGGGATAACAATAGCTTCACGGGAGTGCATGGTTGAATTTTAAAGGAAAATAAGTGAAATAGCCTAAAGCATTAATTTGGTTATGTAGCATTTCGTACCTGTCGAGTAATTGTCTCCGTTTCCAATTTTCGTCGGATATGAGGCGCAAAGAAAAAACCCAGTAAGGGGCTGTCATTTACGAAGTCTGCGTTCAAATAGTTTCCGATTTATTAACGTTTCATGTCGAATATTCAAGTTCAGCTTCCTGAAGCTGATCATCATTTTAAAGGTCTTTATAAATGAAAGCTGATACCAAAAATTTATTATTTATCCTACCAAGGACACTTTTTCTTAGTATTGGTAGCTTTTGCACTATGGTGTAAAAGCACAAAGTTTTATATTTCTACCTGGTAGTGCAAATTCATTCGAAAATTAAAGTTAACCAGTGGGATAGACACGTAGTTTTGACGCAGAACAATTTTAGGTGATAAAGATCCCTGCCTCACCAATTATGAAAGATAAATTGCAAGAAAATCTTCCTTGCGGGAAAGAATATTTCTATCGTTCATGATGCTGCAAAATAAAGATATTCAGTGGATCTATGGAGGGATCTTTTAGAGTTTATAGACGGGATAATATGACATAGCATTATCTGTTGAAATTCATAAATGGTGATATTTAAAGCTACTGGGAAGAAATTGGTATCTCTTGTAACAGAATAAGCATTATTTAATACATGAGTGAAAGTTGCTGAGGACGTTTCTGGGTAAGTGTAATTAAACAGAGTGAGGTTTACGTGATCGTGGCCTGGCAGGTGCTGTCAAGGAAAAAATATCTCTCTTCAGATTCAATTGCAAAAAGGCATTAAAAAAAAAACAAAACAAAAAACAATTGTTTATGAAATGCTGGAGAATATTTTCTAGCCTAAATATTGTCTCTCGACTTCAACAAATGTAGTAGTCTTAGGCAGAATTTCATTTAAAATCCCTTTTCAGAAAACGGTAAGTTATTATTTTTCTTTTCATGCTCGGTCGCTCGCTAGAAATTGATTTTCGGAAGCAAGCTATAAACAAAGGAAGAAATATTTTATATTTACGCGTACTATCTGCATTGTTTGAGACATTTTGCTTCAGAAGAGAGAGTTTTTGCTTATGCCATAGTCAAATTATGACACCAGTGCCAAAAATGCCTGGTATGTCTTAAATACTAAGTAAGACCTGCACTAGACATGCAGGTTTGGCAAACACCTTTATTTGGGAATAAAACTTCTTGTTTTTTTCATGTGAAGACAATTTGCGGAGAAGCTTTCCAGGTGTAGAACGTTCGTCGCACTCTTTCATATAGAAAAAACAACAACAACAACAACAACAACCGAAAAGATCGCACCATTCAAGACTTACATTTATTGATATTACTTATGGTTAAGTTCTGTTCTTTTTAATAAAGATTTTTAAGTAAAATGTAAATTATGGCGAAAAAGTCCAGAGAAATTAGAAGGGATCTAATAAGCTGCTCGTTACGCAGAAACTGGTTCCTCTCACGGGTGACAGTAAATGCAAAACACAGCGATGCGATCGGATAAAAAGTGACATGTATCTTAATCAAACAGACAGTTTTCACCTACATTTGAAATCTGGTAACTATGTTTTTGAAGTCAATATTCTAGGTTTTAAAATCACAGCAAGGTATAGGGTTTTTTTTTTTCGTAGGAGTGGTCTAAAGAAAATTTTGCTCGTTGCAATTTTTAGACAACTTCAAGGAAAAACGTATAATGAGGACAAAAGATTTAAAAGGAGGTGGATCACATACTCAAACATTTCAAGAAGAGCATTGCTCCCCCTCTTTGGTAGGTGGGCTTCAACAAGAATCAGTTTCGTTATCAGCGGTGCATATTCTCCTCTCGGTGACTGCTTTTCTTGGCAATTCCCTTATCCTTGTTGCCCTTCGAAAGGAATCTTCCCTTCATCCGCCGTCCAAACTGTTGTATCGTAGTCTGGCCATAACTGACCTTTTGGTTGGTCTTGTTAGTGAGCCTCTCTATGTTACCTATTGGATATTCTTGGCTCAGGAAAACTGGAGTCTTTGTCAATACGCGAGGTACGCATACCACATAACAAGCTATGCATTATGCGGAGCGTCTTTGATGACGATGACGGCCATAAGCGTGGACAGGCTTCTCGCCCTGTTGCTGGGGATGAGATACAGACAAATTGTAACGTTAAAACGCACATACATCATTGCAGCTACCCTGTGGGTGATACCCACTGTCGCTGCTTTATTCATCAATTTATATCATAATATAACGAATTGGTATGAATATATAGTTATACCATCTTGTCTAGTTATCACAATCATCTCGTACACAAAGATTTTCCGCACTCTCAATCGTCATCAGGCAGAAGTGCAAGGTCGTGTTCAACAACAGCCGAGCCAACCAAATGCACTGAATATGGCGCGATACAAAAAGGCAGTGTACAGTGCACTGTGGGTGCAGTTAGCATTAATTGTTTGTTATGCACCATACTTTATAGTGGCAATTGTAATCGCTGAAAGTAAAAGATATTCATCACACTTAGTGGTATTAAGGGGAGCAGCAGGTATCTTAGCTCACTTCAACTCGACATTAAACCCGTTTCTTTACTGCTGGAAGATTAGTGAAATAAGACAAGCGGTAAAACAGACTATTAGAGAAGCACTATGCTGAAGTTAGAAATAATAATATGTGATTGCACGAGCAGTTATCGCGCATAGAAAAGTTCAATGTACTTGTTTCAGTTCCATCGAGAACAGCTAAAGAGAAGTCGAGTAAAAAAAAACTCATTTTACTGAATGTATTAAAGTAGAGGAAAGTCTCTGGTTAGCATTCCTGATGATAAACAACGTATTGCAATCGGATAGAAACATGTTCTTGAGAGGTAGATAGGAGATGGGATTTTTTTCCTATCTTTTTAAAAACAGCGTTAGTCAAATAAAGATTTAGGAGAGACTTCAGCTTCAAAAAGTAGGCAGTTTGCTGTAAGAGCCGGTTTACAAGTCAGCCGGTAAGCGAGATCAACATTTTTATCATGTAGTAATCCTTAAATCAATTTACTTTTTTTTAAAATCAAACTTAACCATGATTATCACTGTTTCTCATAGACTTGTCTTTAAAGTAACAATCTTTAGCCAAAGACAAATTTACTGAAATTACAGCCGGAGAAAATCAAATTTATTCTCTTATTTTGATCGGGTTTCGACCGGGATCAGAATGCCGTTGCTACAGGAGACCATTATGATGAAAAGGTTCTTGTAGCTTTCACCTTTAATCCGAGTGTAGCGTTTCAAGATAACGCAAAAAAGAAAAAAGAAATTGAAATAACGATCACATTACAATCACTCAATCGCAAAATAATGAAGTGCGCATAATGACATGTAGATCTTCGGTTCAGAATACCGCAGGCACGCAGTTAGGCATTACACGAGGGCGTGAACATCGAAGAGAATCTAATTTTTAGCAAACATAGTAGCGAATTATGCAAGAAGGCCAGTCAAAAGGTGGGCGTTCTCGCCAGGTTGAGAAACTTGGTTACTACGGAGACTAAACTATTACTATATAAAACTGCTATTATGCCATATCTCATATGGCATTTCTGTAGGGCGTCGGATGCAAGGAAAGTTGAAAGAATTCAAGAGCGAGCACTGAGGATAGTCTATAGTTCACATTCAGAAACGTAAATGAGCTTATTAGATCGTGCTAAACTACCTACCCTTCTTAATAGGAGATTGCAAGATATAGTTATACTTATGTATAAGGTTAAATATAGGCTAGTTCCTGATTTCATTTGTGACATTTATAGTCCTAAGTCTTGTAAATATAATTTAAGAAATCAAAATGTTTATATGCCTAGGTTTAATTCTGTATTGTATGGTAAACACTCTCTTAGATATCTTGGACCATTTCTATGGAACAAACTAAAAAAAAAATCACTGAAATTAGTAGTCTCTCTAGGTTTAAGTTCCATATTAAACGTAAGGATCCTACCGAACTGATAAATGGTAACAATTGCTCCGCGTGCGTAATTTGTACCTTAGGTTATATAATCTATAGCTCATTTCTTATAATTAATTAGGTTATTCATCTACGTTGCTCCGCGTGCGTAATTTGTATCTCTTACGTTATATAATCTATAGCTTATTTCTTATCATTAATTACGTTATTCATCTACGTTGTGTCCCCAATTAGCGTCAGCTAAATACATTGACACATGAATAAAGTTCATCATCATCATCATCATTATCATCTAAAAATACTCCTTTTTTTCTTCATTTCAATAGAGTTATATTATACCGTTGTCTGGCAACGACTGATCTGTTGTTTGATCTTGTTAGCCAGTCTCTTGCTGCTACGCATGGGATGTCTGTGGTTCGTGAACGATGGGTTTTTTGTCGATACACATCAGAGGCAACTTTAATAACAAGCGTATGTTTGGTGTATTTATTGACTATGACGGCCATAAGCTAAGCGTGAACAGACCTCTTACCTTGCTGTTGGAGCTGAAATACAAACACATCGTAGCTTTGAAGCGCACATATTTAACAAATGGTAAACACCACAGCGTACACTATTGAGTTATGATGCACGCGGGAGGTTGCTAAGCACGTAAGAAGTGTAAGAGTCGCGCGAGGCGATAGCCGAGAGCGACTCTAGCTTCTTGATTTTGTTATTAAAACAGAATGTTTGTGAAGATTCTACGGCACAGGAAGAATGTTAGGGTACAAGCACCTGCCGCATGCATGAAAGCTTGTGTACATGTAACAAGCAAGCTTTTACCTCATCCCAAGTACTGTCAAATTGAGGAAATAATTACAAAAGTGCCATCACGCCCTCATACACGTGACTGAATGATTTGTTAGAGGGATAATCCTAAATAATTTTAATAGCTTGATGGGAGGGCATGGTTGAATTTTGAAGGAAAATAAGTGGAATGGCCCAAAGCATTAATTTGTTTATGTGGTATTTCCTACCTGTCGAGTGATTGTCTCCGTTTCCAATTTTGGTCGGATGTGAGGCGCAAAGAAAAAAAGCCGGTAATGGGCTGTCATTTACGAAGTCTGCGTTCAAATAGTTTCCGACTTAATAACGTTTCACGTCGAATATTCAAGTTTCTGGGTAAGTGTAATTAAACAAAGTCAGCTTTACGTGATCGTGACCTAGCAGGTGCTGTCAAGGTAACAATATCTGTCTTCAGATGCAATTACAAAAAGACATTAAGAAAAAAAAAACAAAACAACTGTTTGTGAAGTCACGAAACGCTGAAGAATATTTTCTAGCCTAAATACTGCCTCTCAACTTCAAGAAATGTGGTAGTGTTGGGTAGAATTTCATTTAAAATCTCCTTTTCAGAAAACGGTAAGTTTTTATTTCTCTTTTCATGCTCGATCGCTCGCTCGAAATTGATTTACGGAAGCAAAATATAAACAAAGGAAGAAATTTTTCATATTTACGCGTACTATCTACACTGTTTGAGACATTTCGCCTCAGAAGAGAGAGGTTTTTTTTATCCCATAGTAAAATTATGACAGCAGTATTTGATACATCTTAAATCAGTGCTAAGTAAAGCATATACCAGACATGCAGGCTTGGCGCAGCCCCTAACAGTTTCTTTAGAAACCATCAGCTTTTATCCAAATTCATCAAGCTATTTAGAGGTAAATTAATTCGAATATCTTAAAAGAGTTGGGTATCTTTCGCACTGTTAAAATACTGATATACTGAATACTGAATACTGATTTCTCTATTTTTTCCTGTTGTTGCTATCTCAACCCTGAGGCACCCACTCTCAATGCTACTGTTTGGGTGCCTCTGGTTCACGAACAATGGAATCTTTGTCGATGCGCATTTGACGCCACCTTCCTCACAAGCCGTGCATTATGTGGAGTGTCGTTGATGACGATAACGGCCATAAGCGTGGACAGACGTCCCGCCCTGCTGTTAGGGCGGGTGCCAGATAAATTGTAACTTTGAAGCGCACATATATCATTGTAGCTACCTTTTGGATTGTATCTACTGTCACTGCTTTATGCTACACATCAGATTGCCTATACTCATTTCTTATGGCCATATTGTTATGCCATCATGCCTTGTTATTTTAGTCGCCTGGTGTATGAAGATTTTTCGGGGTCTCAGTTATCACCAGGCTCAATTACAAGATCTTGTTGAACAACAGCCGAGCCAAAAAAGCAGTGTTCAGTGAACTGTGGGTGCAGATAGCATTGGTAGTTTGCTATGCACCATCCTTTATAGTGGCAATTGTAATCGCTGACAGTAAAACATATTCATCACACTTATTAGTATTAAGGGGAGCAGCAGGTGTCTTAGTTTACTTTAACTCGAATTTAAACCCATTCCTTTATTGCGATGAGATAAGTGAAGTAGGACAAGCAGTGAAGCAGACAATCAGGCAAGCACTTTGCTGTCTATGGAGTTAGGTCTTCCTCGACTCATATATAATACTTTTAAAGCTGAAAGTGATTACACAATTATTGTATGAAAACACTCGTTAAATTTAGCAAATAGAGAAGCCTTGACTATGCTCTGTTCTGTAGTAAAGCCCGTAAGAAGCGGCTAGTAGCCTCGTCATGGGTCATTGACACGTATTCCCGTCCGTTGTCGTCTAACAAGAACTGGAAGCTTTGCTTCGTCAACTGTAGTACACCTTCGCGTCCTCAACGACACCAGTACAAGGTTATATGAAGCCAGATGTTCCGTACAAGACCCCAAGGATTGTCTCCCCAGACTGGATTTGACGACTGCAAGTTTCGGAGGTCAGGTACTTGAATTGGAGGTTTGTGTTTCGTGTACTGTGTTTCCTTTGTTCTCGCGCTTGTTTCGCTTTATTTGACTCCGGAAGAGCTTGTTTGACACTTGGAAATCTGTACCTTTTGAAATAGAAATTATCCTGTTAAATGGCGGGTTGTTGAGGTATCTTTCAATTGCGTTTCGCAATCCAAGAAGGGATGACCTTGAATACAATACACCATCTTTTGTTCGCGCTTCTGAACTGATTCGTTCTTCAGTGCATAATATGAAGCATGCAGTAATTTTACAGTCGAGCTTGAAAGGTGGCTAAGTGTTGCTACAGTCGGAGCTTACCAAAACCAAAGGTTTATAAATTATGATAATAATGGTAAAAAGTAGTAAGTAATAAATTGTTCTTCAAGTCAGTAATAAATTTTGACAACCTATCCCGGGCTTTTATTTACCACCTCGATCAACAAATTGTTGTGTTTATTTCAATAATGGAAAATAACTGTCAAAATTACCAAACGAGAATCGCTCATCACTGTAGAAAATCACAGGAAGAAAATTCAATAACTTTCCTTTTACATGAAAGTTTATCTAACACGAAGGTATTTTACTCGTCTGATTGTGAACAAATCGGATCTAGGGCCTACTAGGCTACCTTTGGCTTGTCATTATCCGGGGTAATCACTACTGGTGAGTCCGCTGGCGAAAGGAGGAGAAAAACCAGAGAATGAAAAAACAAATTGTAGAAACAGAAATGGTTTACTGGCGTAATCGATGTTTTTGTTAACTATTTCGTTTCAAGTACTAGTCAGAAACATAGCCGAGAGAGAAAAGCTCGAAAGCGCAATTACTGAAATACTCAGGTAAATTCAAATATTTTAAAACAAGTTCGTAGCTGTGACGAAAATTTCAATTTAAATAGTTTGATGAGTTCGGAAATTGTAAAAAAATTCAACTTTTCCGAGACTGAGTGCAGTCGCCAGCTTAAATAGTTTATTTTGCTTGCTAAGGCCGCAATGATTCAAATTTCAACTGACTCCTAAAAAATGATATGAACACTTGATAAGGATCCAGCCAATGAAAAATTTAATGACAGATGTCTCCATATCTACCCTATAGTTTATTTCTTAACTAAGGTATCTCGCAGGTTTAGGGCGTTTTCTGACACAAAAAAGAACTTCCGACGCATTTTAACTGCGTAAACGCTGGTGGGGAATTCTAATCGTGAACTTTCCTAAGGAAGTAGGGCTTCAGTAGTCGTTAGTGGGCGTGGTCATTAGGGAAGTAGCAGTTTTCTTCGTTTACATTAACTCGACGTTAAATCCATTTCTTTACTGCTGAAAGATCAGTGAAGTAAGACAAGCAGTGAGGCAGAAAATCAGACAAGCACTTTACTGTCCACGGCGCGGAGTTAGATCTTTCTCGAGTTGTATTTTTATTCGTGCTCTCAATGCTGAGAGTGATGAAGTCACGTCAAGTATGTTATTAGGAATATTGTTGTTCAAGGTTTTTACATAGTCTGTTGTGAATATTTTACTCGTTAATTTATGTTTTGTTACGTTGTGAATATTTTCCTTAGTTTATGTTTCCTTACGTTGATTTACGTGACGCAAAGCCCTCTGAGGCTCTCGCTTCTAATCGGGTAATCATTAATACAAAATGGCTTGTTGTGTAAACTAGAAAGCCTTTTTTAACGAAGAAAACTAAAAGTAAGGTAGAATTTAAAGAGAATTAGCTACCAATGATCAAGAATACGACAAGGCATATTTGAAGAAAGATAAGCATACACGTTTAATTAATCTTCTTTTAGCAATATAAAAGTATTGGATAAAACTTCGGAGAGTAGTTTGTGAGAGTGTTTCGAGGTACTTCTCATCGAGTTGTATTGGTTCACCTTAAGTCTCGAGCTTGTTTTGTCATCAGAAAAATGTCCGCAATGCTTTTGAATATGCAGAGTGGTTTCGTTGCTTGTGTATATACCCACCGGTACTTTAAAGTGCACCTAAACTCAGAAATTTTTTTTTCGCTTAACGAAATAAGCGTATTTTTTGGAGTATTTCTGTGCAAAAATTTTTTAATTTGCTCAAATCTTTAAGTTTCTGTGCCCAGTCAAAATACGGAAAATCGGCCGCCATCTTGCCCTACGGCCGAGTTTAAAGAGGAATGGCTCTAGCGGGTAATGTGGCGTCAAATCGAGAACACGAAAGTCTGCATTTGACACATTGTCACTTGTTTGGGAAGGTTGTCGTCGATATTGTTCGAAATATGCCGACTAGGTGTGTTGTATGAGGAATGTATGAAGCGCGATACCTTCTTGCAAATTGCGCACGTTGCGTGAAAACAAAAGAACAAAGAATTGCTGCCGTTTCATTCTTTTACATTTTCTATTTGTTCTTCTCCTTTCGCCAACAAATTGTAAGTGATTATCTTAGATATGAGATATAAATTTAGCCTATTGAACTTGTCAATTACACCAGGTATGAAATAACAATAAGGGGCAATTATAGAGACATCTTTTAATATTTCTCCTCCCATTGCACAGTGCGACAAACAGACCCTCTTTACTTGGATCACCTTAAGTTGATAGGAATCTTATTAAGTGCCATATTGTTTGTGTGGTAAGTTGACACTAATAATTATCAGACTCGGCAAGCCGAAAATGGAAAAAGTTCTCAACTTAATGTTAAACCAACGTGGAATCGAAATTTGTTTAATTCTTTATTCCAAATAGCGACCTCAGCTAAACTACTAAGCAATTATATGTGGACGGCTCTCAACTGTTTATATCAATCAATTACCAAAGCTGAATTTAAATACGAATTAGCACTTAAGTCAAATCCCTTGGTAAGCACAAAACACGTCAGCTCTAATACTGTTTGAAAATACAATATGAATAAGGGAACTTTCTTTGATATGCTGTTAACAAGACCAACCCACAGATCAGTTGTTGCTAGATAACGATATAAGAGTTTGGAAGGCGGATGAAGGGAAGATTCTTTGTGAAGGGCAACAAGAATAAGAGAATTGCCAAGAAATGCTGTGATGGAGAGGAGAATGTTGACTGTCAAGAAAGAATTTAAAAAAATTCTTGTCGAAGCCCACCAACCAGAGAGGGGGAACAATACAGTTCTTGAAATGTCTTGGTCTGTGTTCCACCCCAGTAAAATTTGCCGTCGACATTATTCTGTATTCCTCTTTTTCTTTCCTTTTTTGAGAAATATTCGATCTAAACAGCTACACAACGACGACGACTAAAAAAAGAGCTCCCTACGTACTGAGTCATATAACTTCCCCATCATTGCTTATTCGTTTGAAAAATGTCAGAGAAATTGTCGCTTTAACTTGTCAGGTACACCCCGTATAAAATTGGAAAAGGAAGCAAATACATAAAAACACCTGTAACATAATTACTGTTTTCTCTGTACGACCTAAAATCCCTCTTAAGTTACCCTACGACGCTTCAGTACGAGTTACTTCGCTCGTAAATGATAAGTTTGAGGCCTTGAGCAACACGACTCGTGGACAAAAGAGCGATGCAAAACTAATAACAAGGACCTGCTCGCAAGCTGACCTAGTTTCATTGATGGTGTGTCAATCAAATATCCATATCATTTGTGTAAAGTTGAGGCTTGAATCATTATCAGCCTAAGCAGGCTAAAAATAAAGAAGATTCAAGTTAAGGATTTCCAACCCATATCAATCAGTCAAGGAAATTCAAATTCCTATAACGAATTGAAATTGATATATAGCCACACATGCAAATTTACTTTAACATATTCGAATTCAATAGTGTAATTAGTAACATTTTGTGGCTCTTTTACCTTCGTTTCGTCTCAAACAAAACTAGAACAAAACAAAAGAAGAGCTGAAAAATGACGCGAACATACAATTTTCTGCCGCTTACGTTTGCATTCTCTATTCGTTTTCCTCCTTTCGCCAACAAATTAATATTCTTAGTGATTTTCCTGGATATTAATAAGCCAAAGTTTACCTATTATATCGTAGTTATGCAATTTCTTCGCTTCCAACGTCTTGTTCGCGAAAAGACAAGTAAATTATTTTGGTATCAAACAAGCTTTGACGTATAAGGCAAGTCACTGAATTCTTCATGTCGTAATTCTCTCAAGCGATTATATTAGCAATTGTTCTCTGATAATGAAGTTTTTATCATAATGCTAAAGTTAACATGATAATCCATTGATCGAGAAGTAAAATGAACGAATTGGGATAAATTTTATTGAAAAAACAAAGTTTGTGTTGTTAACTTGCTTACTGCCAATTTTGGTGACCGAGAGATCAAGGTTTTTAGAGAAAATGGTGAAAGAAACAAAGGTATCAAAAACTATGTTCAGCCACCTTAATCTAGGAATGAATTAGTATCAAGAGTCAAACACATGGACAAATGTGATAGTATTGTTATTCTACAACTTATTAAAAGCTCAGTCTTCTTATGTAGAAATTCATTCAGAGCTGAGTAAGGAGGATTAATGAATATCACCAGTGTGGGGAAAAAAAAGAAAAATCCGGTGAAAAGAACTCTATAAGAACCAGTAACTTCCATTTTATTCCATATGCTAATTTACACATGGCTAGCATTAGACAAGCAATATTATACATTTCTAAAATTCATAAGCATTATGCACTATGTACAGACTTCCAATTTTTTAATAAGTTTCTAATTTCTTCCTATATATCCAACATACAACATATCTGACGAGCGTTCTCTCTGGCTGGTACTAATCGTGACGTTTTTACTAAGCTATGAAAACTGTCCATTAGAGTGTACCCTATGAAACCGGGGATCTAACTCTAAAACCATGGACAGCAAAACGCTTGTCTGATTGTCTGTTTCACTGCTTGTCTTACTTCACTTATCTTCCAGCAGTAAAGGAACGGGTTTAACGTCGAGTTAAAGTAAAGCAAGACAGCTGCTACTCCCATCATGACCTCTGAGTCTACTGAATACGTTTTATCGTCACCGATTACTACTGCCGCCATGATTAAGTATGGTGCATAGCAAACTACTAGTGCTAGCTGTACCAACAGTGAACTGTACACTGCCTTTTTGTATCGCGCCTTGTTCAGTGCATTTGGTTGGCTCGACTGTTGTGGGCCATGATCTTGTACTTGAGCCTGATGATGACTGAGACCCCGAAAAATGTTTATATACGAGAGGAATGAAATAACAAGGCAAGATGGTATAGTTATATAGGTACACCAAATGGTTATACGGTAATCTAATATGTAGCATAAAGCAGCGACGCTAGAAACAATCCAAAAGGTAGCTAAGATGATGTATGTGCGCTTCAAAGTTACAATTTGTCTGTATCTTAGCCCCAACAACAAGGCGAATAGTCTATCCACGCTTATGGCCGTTATCGTCATCAACGACACTCCACATAATGCTACGGATGTGAGGAAGGCGGCGTCACATGCGTATCGACAAAGATTCCATTTTTCGTGGACCACGGAAATCCAAGTCGCAACAACGAGAGGCTGGGTAACAAGACCAACCAACAGATCAGTTGTTGCCAGACAACGATACAAGAGTTTAGACGGCGGGTGAAGGGAAGATTCTCGGTGAAGGGCAACAAGGATAAGGAAATTGCCAAGAAATGCTGAGATGGAGAGGAGAATGTTAACTGCTGCGAAAAACACTGATTCTTGCTTAGGCCCACTCACCAAGAAAAGGGAGCACCGCAGTTCTCCAAGTGTTTTGGTCAGTGTTCCACCTCTTGTGAAATTTGTTGGGGACATTGTTCTGTGTTCGTTTCGTTTTTTCTGGCAAGTTATCTATGATTGCAACGAGAAATGAGGTCCAAACAGCACACGCCTACCAACGATCACAGAAACCCTACTTCCTAAACAATGTCCACAATTAAAAATCCTCACCAGCGTTTAAGCATTTAAAATGCGTCAGAAAATTCTCTGTTGTGCTAAAAAATGGCTGGAACATGCGAAGTATCTCCGTTGAGAAAAAATACTAAAATATGGAGACATCTGTTATTAACCTCCACTGACAGGATGCTTATCAAATGTTCATATTATTTTTTCGGAATTGAAAATTAATCATTATCAGCCTCAGCAAGTTTGACAGATAATTTAAACTGGCGATTTTTCTCGGTCTTAGAATAAACTGAGTTTGACAAACGGATCAAAATGTTTTAATGCAAATTGTGGTCGCAGCTGCGAATTTATTCAAAATATTCGAATTTACCCATGTAGTTAATTGTGTTTTGCAGCTTTTCAGTCATCTTTACGTATCCGACCAGTACCTTAGACGAAATTGCCACAAAAGCAAAGTATTACGCCAGCAAACCATTTTCTACAATTATTTTGTCATTCTTTGTTTATTCTCCTCCTTTTGCCAGCGAACTCATAGTGAGTATCCCTGATAATGACAACCCTAAGGTAGCCAACTAGACCCTAGATCAAATTTGTTTTCTCAGTTCCAATGTCTTGAACACAATATATAAGACCAAGAAAATATTTTCGTATCAGGTGAACCTCCGTGCAAAAGGAAATTTACTGAACTTTTCTTCCTGTGATTGCCTTCAGCGATCAATGATTCTCGCTGGGTAATGCTGACAGTTATTTCCCAATATGGAGGTAAACATGACAATTAATTGATAGAGATGGAAAATAAAGGGATGCGTTTTCCAATCGTATCACTGACTCGATGAACAATTTATTTCCTACTAGTTTATCATTTTTTTTGTCTTTCGAGCTCCACTGTAAAATTGACATCGGTTGGCATTTAAAATGTCTCAGGAAACTGTGTACCGTGTTAAAAAAGTTACTTTTTTCATACCCTAAATGGTATGAATTAGCAATAAAAGGCAAGCCAGATATAGAGACATCTATCGTAGCATTTTTAGAAGAGCAACAAACCATCCCTCTTAATTTGTTAGGGTGCTTTTGAAATGTCCATATTATCTGCATGAAATTTAAACTTGACTGATCATTATCAACCTCGGTAAACCAGAAATAAAGAAAAATAAAAGCTGACGATTTCACTTGGTCTAAGATAAAAACTGGAAACTCGAAAGTATCAAACTATTGAAATTGAAATTGCAATCAGAGATGCCAGCTTATATTTAAAATACTTCATTTCAATTTCTAGTGAACACAGTTTTGCACATTTTCAATGCAATGGAAAATATTGCAGTACATGTACATCAAGGGAATAAAGTGTTGAACGAAAAACTGCACTTACAAAAGTTTTTTTTGTTTTGAAATCTAGGTACGATATCAATAAAGCAAATCGAGCAAAGGCCAAATTTCGCGAGCACTTTTAAATTGAGAATACGAGCATGTGAGTAGACGGAAAAATTTTGCGAGCACGAGCAAGCGAGCGCCCGTGTAATTCTTTCAAGCAATTCGATTGATTATACTTCGAGACGTGAAAGAGCTGTACGCCATTCTGATTGGCTGTATAGGCTTTTTTCACATGTGAAAATAAAGTGTATAGATTTCTACAAATGAGCTTTATGGCATGAACTTCTCGTGTTATGTGCAATAAAGTATGGTACATAACAAAGTACCAATGCTAACTATACCCACAGTGCACTGAACACTACCCTTTTGTATCGCGCCATGTTTAGTGTATTTGATTGGCTCGGCTGTTGTTGGTGATGACTGAGACCCCTAGAAATTTTTATATACGAGGCGACTGAAATAACAAGGCAAGATGGTATAACTATATGGCCATACCAACTGGCTTTATGGTAATCTAATGTGTAGAATAAAAGAATGACACTAGATATAATCCAAAAGGTAGCTACGATGATGTATGTGCGCTTCCAAGTTACGATTTGTCTCTATCTCAGCTCCAACAACAGGGCGAGAAGTCTGTCCACGCTTATGGCTGTCATCGCCATCAAAGAAACACCACATAACGCATAGGCTGTGATGGTGGCTGCGTCACTCTGCGAATCGACAAAGACTCAGAAAATTGTCTGTTATGGCAAAAAGCTTATTTTTGTCGCTTTAACTTGTCAGGTACACCCCGTATGAAATTGGAATAAGAGGAAAATATATTAAAACACATGGAACATTATCATTGTTTTCTCTGTGCGACAAACAATTCCTCTTTACTTCGCCCACAGGAAGTCATTCATTATCAACAGTTCAGTACGAGTTACTTTGCTCGTGAATAAATTTAACCCTTGAGCAACACGACTCGTGGGCAAAGGAGTGACGTGCCACTATGCTAATAACGAGGACTAGCTCGTAAGCTGACCTACTTTATTGACAGGGTGTCAATCAAATGTCCATATCATTTGTGTAAAGTTGAGGCTTGAATCGTTATCAGCATCAGCAAGCTAGAAATAAAGAAACTGAAACAACCAGTTATGGTCAATTTCATTTCACACGAATTATTAAAGTTTGTTAACATACACAAGCAACGGAACCATCTTTACATATTCATAAGCATTACGGAAATTTTTCTGAGACGACAAAACAAATTCGAGACTAAACATCGACAAATGCAACTCGTTTGGCAATATGGCGTCGATAACAAGCCTCTTTCTTTGAGTTAAGAAAAGACGTTGAATTTAAAAAACTCTTTTAAACTTCTCTTTGAAGTTTTATCCAACAATTTTCTATTGCTAAAAAATTAGATTAAACACGAAAGTAAAATGCACCCATATCTTTTTTCGATTATACCTTGCTGTATTCATGAACATTGGTAGCTAGCTAGCACGAAAACTACTCTTGAAGAGTCATGGTTGGTGTTTCAATGCATTTCTTTCAGCTGTTTCTGTAACAAAAAGCTATTTAGTGCACACAACAAGCCATTTTGTTTTAATGAATACTCGATTAAAAGTGGGAGCCTCACAGGGCCTTGCGTTACAGAAATCAATAGTATTGTTCAATGATTGACATTAATCAAGATAAAAAACATGAATTAGCGGTAAAAATATTCACAACACAAAAGAACATAGATCAACGGATACACTATCCCCAACAGACTGCGTACAGACCTCGAACAAAAATATTATTTGAGCTTTTGATTTCTTCCTATCTAATAGCATATTTGACGGGTACGTATGATGGACGATCCTCACAGTAGATAGCGCTATTTAGGTAATAGCGAAAATCAGACCTGAAAAAAATCAGGCCTGTACGGGATTCGAACCACTGACCTCTGCGATACTAGTGCAGCGCTCTACCAATTGAGCTAACAAGCCAACTGAGAGCAGGCCGTTAAGTTGATTCGTAATAAACCCGTGAAAGTAATAAATGAGATACAATGAATATATGAAGTTCATATATTTTTGAACTGCGGTATTAGATACGTATGATGGACGATCCTCGCAGTAGATAGCGCTATTTAGGCAATAGCGAAAATCAGACCTGAAAAAAAGATCAGGCCTGTACGGGGTTCGAACCACTGACCTCTGCGATACTAGTGCAGCGCTCTACCAATTGAGCTAACAAGCCAACTGAGAGCAGGCCGTTAAGTTGATTCGTAATAAACCCGTGAAAGTAATAAATGAGATACAATGAATATATGAAGTTCATATATTCACTTTAATTAGCTCGTAACATATTTATGCTAATTTAGTGTTACACCTTGCCACAAACTTTATTTTTTATTTCTCCTTGACAATGGCGTCATGATGACACCGAAACGTTGGTTTTTATCGTTAGTTTTTGCTAGTCTTTGCATTTTTAAATATGGTATATTTTATAGTTATTAGCTGTAGCATCTATATTTGTAATTGTTTTGAGGGCCACAGAGTCATCAGTGTCTTAGGGCTACTGTTAAGTGCTTTTACCCTCTCTAAATAAAGCCCATTATTATTATTATTATCATTATTATTATTACTCAGTTAATATACTTAACGTTTTGTTTCCCTTTTTATTATTATTTTTTTTATTTTTAAGGCAAATATACACTATGATGGAGCAGTCTCAGCGATTTTGCAGAACCGAAGAAGCTGCGAATTACTGAGAAATTAGATTCTCTAAAATAAAAACAAAACCCAGCCATTCAATGAGATAAAAAGTGACAGGTATCTTTAGAAAACAGACACTTTTCATCCGAATTTCAAAGAAGAAACACTGCTATTAGTTTATTTGGATCTTGGTACAAATTAAGGTTTGGATGCTGCGCGAGCAGCGTAGCCCCATACTCAGAAAATGGTAGTAAAAACAGACACCCATCAAACCGATAACATTTGGTGGAACCACCAAACTTTGGTAGGTTATGACAGTACGTCCGTACATACAAGGCGCTATTTTTAGCATGACCGGCCGACTGCATTGTGGGCTCGCAACTAGTTAGGGGAATGGAGAAGGTAATGCGCAGGCGCGATTGTATGCGTAATACGGAAAATCCCATTCATGTGTGCTAGGAAACTCTAATGCAAAATGATGTGTTGCATGTCGATCTTCGGTTCAGAACACCGCAAGCACACACTTAGGCATTACACGAAGCCGATAGTACTTAATCGAGCTGATTTGTCTTCATTTTGACAATGTAGAGTCTATGATAGGTTCTTGGCTCAGCGTGCGGTCGTAAAGATATGAAATAAGCGAGAGGTTTGGGAATTACAAAAGATGTGTTTTACTCGCTCAACGCCTAGGCGAGAGTAGCTATAGGCTCCCGACGAATAAGAGAATTACAGACCTATTTCCCTACTTTGTACCTTATCCAAAGTTCTCCAAAGATGTATTTTCAATAGATTGATCACCCATCTTAGCAGTTCCTTATCGACTCGGCAACATGGATTTCTGAGTTGTCGCTCGACAGTCACCCAGATACTTTGCTTTCTTCATAAAATCGGACAGGCCCTGGATAACTCTCTCCAATCTGATGTTGTTTACTTGGACCTGTTTAAAGCATTTGACACTGTCTCTCACTCCCTTCTATTACAAAAACTTGCAGCTTCTGCCATTGATGGCTCTCTGTTCCAATGGTTCGCAGATTATCTTACAAATAGGTCCCAGAAAGTGTTAATCAAAGGCGCAACATCTTCATCCTTACCTGTGCTCTCAGGAGTACCCCAGGGAAGTATTCTGGGGCCACTGCTCTTCCTATGGCACATTAATGATTTACCAGATGTGTTATCTAGCTCTACTATGGCTTACCTTTTCGCAGATGATACCAAGCTTGCTCGCACTATCCACACCGAGTCTGATATAACTAATTTTCAACAGGATATTGATAAAGTGCTTGAATGGTTTACTAACTGGCGCATGAAGTTTAATCTCAAGAAGTGCGAAGCCATACGTGTAACTCGAAAGAAATCTCCACTTCAAGGCTCCTATCATATTGGAAATCATATCATTTCTCAGACCGATACCCAAAAAGATCTTGGTGTTATTCTTAATACCGATCTAAAATGGAGTTCCCACTTTTATTCCATATCATCCAAAGCTAACAAATTGCTGGGTTTTCTCTACAGAACATCTGACCCTAGTTTTGGACCTACAGTCAAGCGTTCCTTGTACCTGAGCGTGGTGCGATCTCATCTGGGTTATGCAAGTGAGGTGTGGAGTCCCTTACATATTGGTGGTCTTCGAACAATCGAAGCAGTTCAACGTAGAGCAACAAAGTATATTTTAGCTCTTATTCCCTACAAAGAAAGGCTTATTTAACTGAACCTATTGCCAGAGTCGTACTGGTATGAAATCAGAGATTTATTTATTTTTCTTTAAGGCCATTAATGGCATCTATAACATCGATATCACAGAGTTTATTCAGCCCAAAGTAATAGTTAGATCTACTCGATCGTAATAGTTGTTCCTCAGTAGATTATCAGCCTTTGAAATGTAGAACGTCTCTCTTTCAACGTAGCTATTTCAACAGAACTGTTAAGTTATGGAATTCTTTGCCTTTGTCATCAAGAACTTTATCTAGTGTTATTTCTTTCAACGGATCATTAATTAAACGTTACAAAAAAGCTCTTATCGAAACGTTCGATCAGGACAGCGTTTTTACTTGGAAGTCCTTGTGTCCTAAATGCTTTGCTACCAGGAATTTAATTGGTTTCCGCCAGTGTTGCTTCTAATTACTTATAAACTATTATACTTACGTATATTTTATATATTTCAGGAATTTGCATATTTTATATAGATATTTTTAAGACATTAAATTAGTCTTATATCACCAATTTCTTTTTTTCCTTTTTTTTTTTTCGGAGGACTTTCACCTAGTTGGAGCTTGCTCTTTTGTGATTATTCCTCACTGAGCTTTTTGCATTTCGCTTTTCGTTTTGCTATTGAGCTTATTTTTTAACTCAGTGGAAGTTTAACAAATAAATAAAGAGGTCGAATGAAATAAATTGTGAATAGAGTGTAAGTAGGGTTGCACTATCCATCCCTTTGTCTCTGATACCGATATTTTTAATATTTTAATATTTTTAATAGAATATTTTGTTCACTTCACTGTTCGAATGTAACTTTAACTGTAATCAAAGGATAATCGTTGATCACACACGGAAATCGCTACAAGAAGAAGTCAATCACCTGCTGTATGGATGAAAGCTTGCTTGATAACTTTAACTGTAATCAAAGGATAATCGTTGATCACACACGGAAATTGCTGCAAGAAGAAGTCAATCACCTGCTGTATAGGTGAAAGCTTGCTTGATACAGAAATGCCTTTCTTGTCTTTTTATTAGCAAGACTTTGGAATAAATGAAATTGGATCCAATGCAAATAGAATAACTTTGGCTTGCTATTATTCAGGACTATTGCCAGCGGCGTTTTCTTTCTAACTTGTCATGTACACACAAACCGCTTGTTCTGTCACATGTTACGTCAATTTTGTCCGGGACTTTCTTGAAGGTCATCTGTACCGATTATCATACATTAGGGAATCCTCTGTCTGTAACAGACAATCTCCTATATTTCATCTGCCTTTTCCCTTATAAAGATCTCCGATAAGATTAAAAAATTGTCAACCTTATTCGCCCTGAGTGATAGAAATTTTCCTATCTCCTGGAGAATCTATGCACCATCAGAAATGTGTGATGTTGTCCTCATTTCACAATACGATAGAAAAGATCCCTCAATTCAGAACAAAATTTTCTGAATGGGTTCATCATTGATCAATGTTTAACCTATTTTTTTCATTTCGAAATCTTTAAAAGTATTATCAGCTTCGGGAAACTGAACTTCTGATCAGATACAGAGTTCAAGATAATTTACTCATCAGCCTGGAAATAATTGAAAAAAAATTATGGGCTTTTTGCATAAGTTATACACTGACAGAGATGCCAAGTGCAATTGATCGAAAACAATGATTTGGTGTTGTTACTGACATGTCCTTTCTGAAGTAATTCTGCAGTTTGATGAGCGGCCATTTCCCTTTTTCTCACAGATAATCTGTTTATTGCAGTAAGGAATGTTTCCTTCAAAGGACTTCCTCCTGGTGATGATCACCTAAAACTTTCTTCCTTTGTAGCACATAAATAAGTCATCTCCTTTCACACCGCAAAAAAAATGAGAGACTTCTAAATTATTACTTAACAAAGGTGTTTGTTTAGCCTGTTTGTTTAATCTCCAGGTATCTCAGGCTGAATCAGAATGAAGGACATATATAAATAGACGTATGTGCCATTGCTATCACAGAAAATTTTTTAGCAACGTTCCCTTATTCAATAAGTGATGCTTATTTCTGTCACAAGAGATACTAATTTTTCTTATAGCAAAACAAATTCGAGACTAAACTTCGACCAATACAACTCGTTTGGCAATATGACATCAATAAAAAGCCTTTTTCTTTAGGTCAGGAAAAAAGCCTTGAAATTAAAAAAACTCCCTTCAACTACTCTTTGAACTTTTCTCCAATACTTTTCTATTACTAAAAGAAGATTAAACATGAAAGTAAAATGCATGCATATCTTTCTTCAATTATGCCTTGCCGTATACATGATCATTGGTAGCTAGCTAGCACGAACAACACCCTTGAAAAAATAGGGTTAGTGTTCCATTGCCTTTCTTTCAGTTGTTTCCGTTAAAAGAAAGCTATTTAGTGCACACAACAAGCCATTTTGTTCTAATGATTACTCGATTAAGAGTGAGAGCCGCACAGGGCTTTGCTTTACAGAAATTAAGAGTATTGTTCGATGATTGACATTAATAAACATAAAATGCATACTATAAAGGGGAAAATATTCACAACACAAAAAGAAATTCATTAACAGATAAAATAGTTCCTCGAACAACAATGTTATTTGAACTTCTTACTTCGTCCTATCTAATAACATTGACGGGCGTTTTCATAAAATAATTGTGTAAACACTTTCAGGTTTAAAAGAAGTCGAGGATAACCTAACTCCATGGACAACAAAGCGCTTGTCTTATTGTCTGCTTCACTGCTTGTCTTACTTCGCTTATCTTCCAGCAGTAAAGGAAAGGGTTTAAAGTCGAGTTAAAGTAAATTAAGACACCTGCTGCTCCCCTTAATACCACTAAGTGTGATGAATATGTTTTACTGTCAGCGATTACAACTGCCACTATAAAGGATGGTGCATAGCAAACTACCAATGCTAACTGCACCCACAGTGCACTATACACTGCCCTTTTGTATCGCGCCATGTTCAGTGAATTTGATTGGCTCGGCTGTTGTTGGACATGATCTTGTACTTGACCCTGATGATTACTGAGACCCCGAAAAATTTTTATATACGAGGCGACTGAAATAACAAGGCAAGATGGTATAACTATATGGCCATACCAATTGACTATACGGTAATCTAATGTGTAGGATAAGGCATTGACAGTAGATACAATCCAAAAGGCAGCTATGATGATGTATGTGCGCTTCAAAGTTACAATTTGTTTGTATCTTTGCCCCAACAGCAGGGCGAGAAGTCTGTCCACGCTTATGGCGGTCATTGTCATCAAAGACACTCCACATAATGTATAGCCTGTAAGAAATTTGGCGTCATATGGGTATCGACAAAGAATCCATTGTTCGCGAGCCACGGACATCCAATAGGTAGCTTGGAGAGGCTGGGCAACAAGACCAACCAACAGATCAGTTGTTGCCAGACAACGATACAAGAGTTTGGACGGCGGATGAAGGGTAGACTCTTTGTGGAGGGCAACGAGGATAAGAGAATTTCCAAGAAATGTTGTGATGGAGAGGAGAATGTAGATTTTTAGGAGAGAAATTTTAAATTCTTGTTGAAGCCCACCAACCAAAGAGGGGGAACAATACAGTTTTTGAAATGTCTTGGTCTCTGTTCCACCTCCAGTGAAATTTGTTGTCGACATGATTCTGTATTCGTTTCCTTTTTCTTGAACTGAGGTTATCTGTGATTGTAGCGAAAACGAATATTTCATCAAAACAGCAACACAACAACAATCACTATAAACTTACTCATTTCCTGCATAATAATAAGATAAAGATTTTCTCATCACTTTTTACTCGTTTAAGAAACGTCACAGACAAATTTGTCTGTTGTGTCAAAAAGCTTATTTTCGTGGCTTTAACTTGTCTGGTATATCACGTATGAAAATGGAATAAGAGGCAAATTTATATAAACACCTGGAACATTGTTATTGTTTTCTATGTGCGACAAACTATCCCTTATTACTTAGCCCACGGCGAGGCGCTCATTATCAACGCTTCAGTACGACGTACCGCAATGCTGATAACGAGAACCAGCTCGTAAGCTGACTTAGTTTTATTGACAGGTTAGGGTGTCAATCAAATGTTCATACAACAATAATGATAATAATAATAAAGAATTTATCTAAAGAGGGTTAACACTTGATAACCAAAGGCTAATAACTTTGCGGCCCTCGGAAAATAAATTTACTAACTATGAATACATGTCATTTGTGTAAAGTTGAAGCTTGAATCGTTATCAGCCTAAGCAAGCTAAAAATAAAGAAACTAAAACAGCCGGTTATGGTCAATTTTATTTCATACGCATTCTTAAAGTTTGTTTAACATACACAAGCAACGGAACCTTTTTACATATCTAAAAGCATTACGGAAATTTTTCTGATAAGAAACAAATCCGAGACTAAACGTCGACCAATGCAACTCGTTTGGCAATATGGCATCAATGGTAAGCCTCTTTCTTTAAGTTAGGAAAAAAACGTTGAAATTAAAAAAACTCTGTCTAACTACTCTTTGAAGTTTTATCGAATACTTTTCTATTGCTAAAAGAAGATCATACATGAAAGTAAAATGTATGCATATCTTTCTTCAATTGTGCCTTGCCGTATTCATGATCATTGGTAGCTAGCTAGCACGAACAATACTCTTGAAAAGAGCCTTTCTTTCAGTTGTTTCCGTTAAAAGAAAGCTATGTAGTGGACACAACAAGCCATTTTGTTTTAATAATTACTCGATTAGAAGTGACAGCCCCACAGGGCTTTGCGCTACAGAAATCAGTAGTATTGTTCGATGATTGACATTAATAAACATAAAAAGCATAAGATGCACGATATTCGCAGTAGATAGCGCTATTTAAGCAATAGCGAAAATCAGACCTGAAAAAAATCAGGCCTGTACGGGATTCGAACCACTGACCTCTGCGATACTAGTGCAGCGCTCTACCAATTGAGCTAACAAGCCAACTGGTAGCAGGCCGTTAAGTTGATTCGTAATAAACCCGTGGAAGTGATAAATGAGATACAATGAAATATATGAAGTTCATATATTTTGTACTGCGGTATTAGATACATATGATGCACGATCCTCGCAGTAGATAGCGCTATGCTTGTTAGCTCAATTGGTAGAGCGCTGCACTAGTATCGCAGAGGTCAGTGGTTCGAATCCCGTACAGGCCTGATTTTTTTCAGGTCTGATTTTCGCTATTGCTTAAATAGCGCTATCTACTGCGAGGATCGTGCATCATATGTATCTAATACCGCAGTACAAAATATATGAACTTCATATATTTCATTGTATCTCATAAATAGCATAAATTGATGGGGGAAGTATTCACAACACAAAAAAAACATAAATTAACAAATGAAATATTCCCAACAGACTATGTACAAACCTCGAACAACAATATTATTTGAGCTTCTTATCTCTTACTATCTAATAAAATTTATAATAGAGTTCGGATATAACACGCGCTGTCATTGGTTGAAAGGGCGCGCTCTTTCAGAATAAAGAAAATGGAGTCGAAGCTGTCACTCCATCTGCCAATTTTTAACATTGCGGACCAAATCTCGAATTTTTTTCTCGGGTTTTTATTCGACTCAGATGTCCTTTACGACCTATATAGAAGACGAAAGCTATTAGCGTCGATCGATTTAGAGGATGCTGTCAATGATAGTGCCACCTACCCGTTAACTGAACTCAGTGAGGTTTCCGATGAAGTTAGTCATGAAAACAATGAGAGCTGAAGGGAAGACTCTTTTTGAAGGGGAACAAGGATAAGAGAATTGTCAAGAAACGCTGTGATGGATAGGAGAGTGTTAACTGCTGCTGATTCTTGTTGAGGCCCACCCTCCAAAGAGTGGGAGCTTAGCAGTTCTCCACACGTTTTCGCCTGTGCTCCACCTCTAGTGAATTTGTTGTCGATATTGTTCCGTATTTAACCTACATGTGGATGATGGCGATAATTTTGAAGCTAGAAGGTTCGTGGATATTCTGGAGTCCTACAATCTCAGGCAACATGTCACCGAAGCCACTCATATTAGCAGTCATATTCTTGATCTTGCGATTACCAAATCCAAATGACGCATTTTATACTGATAGTTTAATTTTTGACCCCGTGATCTCAGATCATTCTGCTGTAAAAATTAAACTGCTGCTACAGAGACCTCAGTCCAGGAAGGAAACTAGGAACTATCGAAAACTACGTTCAATTGACTATGATGCTCTCTGTGATGACATTAATAATTCCGCTTTAATTAAAGAACCATCTTATCACTTAGACATCTTGGTGTATCAATATGATAATGTGCTGCGCTTGTTGTTAGACCGACATGCACCTATCAAGCAACGTGTGGTTACAGTTCGTCCATCAGCACCCTGGTATTCAACTGAGATTGCTCAAAATAAGCGCATTAGAAGAAAACTAGAAAGAAAGTGGCGTTCTACCCTACTTCCAAGTGATCGCGAACTACACGTTCACTAATGCAGTGTTGTTAACAATTTAATAGACTCAGCGAAATCATCTTATTACACCACCGTTATCAGTGATTTCTCAGGTGATCAGAGGATGTTATTTAAAACTGTTAACAAATTACTTCAGAAACAGAAAGTACAACACTATCCTTCCTGTTTTCCTGATTCCATCAGCCTCGCGGATGCATTCAACATTTTTTTCATCAGTAAAATTGACAAGATACACAATGCGTTTATAGAGAGAGTTCCTGAGAATGACCTCAGTTCATCTCATACTATTGACAGACCTCTGTGAGATGTGCAGATTCACAACTTTTAGTAAGTTACTTTGGATATGGTAAAGAAATTAGCTGCGAAGACATTAACAAAATCATGTGACTTCGATCCACTTCCAGCATCTGTTCTAAAAACATGCTTTCCCATCATCCTACCTGCACTAACCTCGCCTATTATAAACTTTTCCCTCAAGAATGGTGTGATGCCATGTGCTTTGAAAGTTGCTCACGGTATTAAAATCGCTTCTCAAGAAACAAGATGCTGATTTTTGAGCAATTAAAAATTTTCCGCCCAATCTCAAATCTAACATTTGTGTCCAAGCTAATAGAGAAGGCTGTTGCTTTGCAATTGAATGACCATATACTGAGGCAACATCTTGACGTGACATTTCAGTCCGCATATAAAGCCATTTCATAGTACTGAAACGGCCCTCGTTAGAGTTCAAAATGATATTCTCACCGCTATTGATAACAATAACACTGCTATTCTACTTTTACTTGACCTATCTGCTGCCTTTGATACTGTAGATCATTCCATCTTATTATGAAGGTTATCTCGTCGTTTTGGGATCAAAGGAACAGTGCTCGCCTCGCTAAGATCTCATTTAACATCACGAAAACAGTTTGTTAATGTGAATAAAGGCAAATCCTCTTAACGTCTCTTGGAACGCGGCGTCCCACAGGAATCAGTCCTTGGCCCTCTTTTATACCTACTATATACCTCTCCTCTTGCTGACCTTATTAAGCGTTACAACTTAGAGTATCATTTCTACGCTGACAACACTCAGCTCTATGTGGCATTTAAAACTGACTTTCTTGATAAAATGGTAGATTGTAAAACTACTATCGAGCAATGTGTCCGTGATATAGATAACTGGATGGTTATCAACAAGCTTAAACTAAATCAAAACAAAACTGAAGTTGTTTTCATCAGCTCAAGGTATCGTCCCAGACCTCCTTTAGACTCTCTTCAAATTGGCAACGTGACAGGTGTACCATCATCCTCAGCTCGTAATCTCGGCGTCGTCTTTGATAAATGTTTTAACTTTAAGGACCACATAAAATCAATTTGCAAGTCTTCTCATTATCACATAAGAAATCGCCAAAATCAGAAAGTACATTGAGTAGGAGAGTTCCAAAATTGTTGTTCATGCCTTTGTTACTGCAGCGAAATTGGAATAGCTGCAATTCTCTGCTTTATGGTCTTCCACAACATCTAATTTCAAGATTGCAATCCATTCAAAACACAGCAGCTCGAGTTGTTACACGTACTAGGAAATTTGATCATATAACCCCCCTCCTCAAACAGCTTCACTGGCTACCTGTCCGTTACCGTATATCTTTTAAAATTCTCCCACTGGTCTACAAAGCTCTCAACGGAATAGCGCCTTCCTACATCAGTGAATTACTAAAGCACCACACCTCTGAACGGAAATAAGATCGTCCTCTCAACACCTTCTGGCGACCCCGAAAGCTAGACTGAAAACATATGGAGAGAGAGCGTTTGCTGCGGCGGCACCGAGACTATGGAACTCGATCCCACTTGAACTAAGATCCAGTAGTTCGATAGACATTTTTAAACGACATTTAAAAACATCTTTTTAAACAAGCTTTTTGACCCTTTTAATTTTTAGATGATTTTTAACTTATTGATGTAAAGCGCCATGGACAAATAGTGGAGTGTGCGCTTTATAAATACTTTATTATTATTATTATATTATTATTATTATTATTATTATTATTATTATTATCCGACAGTTGTAAAAACTTATGTTTGCCATAAGATCATACACAGACTGGGGCGATAAACGTGGCTCAGGCTGCGCGTAGGAATAGAATCTTCCTAAACTTTGAAAACGTAAATAAATAAATCAATAAAAATTAAATGATAAAATACATATATATATATATGCAGTAAATGGTTTGAACCCGGGGGTAACATGTGAAGGTGTAGTGTGATCGTCCGGGTGAGTGTAGTCCTGAGAAGGACTGTTGTCGGTGGCAGTGACTGACGTTTCGACAACCTGTGCGGAAGTCATCATCAGAGTCAAGTGAGTGATTGTTGTCAGTAGAATGTTCTTATTCCAGTTCGTGTGAAATGATCGGTTGGTTTTGCCGTGATGTTACAACCGCACAGGTTGTCGAAACGTCAGTCACTGCCACCGACAACAGTCCTTCTCAGGACTACACTCACCCGGACGATCACACTACACCTTCACATATATATATATATCTAATAATCTGATAAATACAAGAAACTTAGTTGCGAAAAGTCTCTAAAAGTTATATAAGTGAGCTCCTTAGCTATCTGGTGATAATTTTAAAAGTTCTTGAAATGTTCAAAGTGTTCGAAAGGACAGCTTTCTGCATTTTTCTTAGGATCACCTCTCCCCGGCCTCCGAATAGCTCTATCATAGACACGTCCACATTTCTCGACTATCCACCCAGGGCATCAATGATGATATTATGTTGTTTGATGGTGTATCCTGGATACTGCTGAGCCATCTCCCACCTCAAAGGACCATACTTTGCAGTCTTCTCCTCGGTCTTCGTCAGCCGGTTGTCTATCCACGGGCACGACATCTCCACAGCTATCACCTCTTTCTTCTTGACGTCAATGAAACGCGCATCTACTCTGTTCTGCTTCACAAAACTGCGCTCCGCATACACTGGAATATCCCAGAAGGCCTTGGCCTCCTGGGACTCATAGACTGGTTTAGGATCTACGGACGAGTACCAGGGGGGGACCGCATCTATCAGTTCCAAATCCCTCAGCTTCTCGAAAAACAAGACCTTGAGGGGCGCATCGTGTCTCGACAAGTACTTTTTTTGCGCGAGAGCCGGGCAGCCGGGCAGGACACGGGGAAGGCTCTCGTGTGCTTTGTTACACATCCTACACATAATATCATTGACCTGTGTTGTTCTCACTTTCATCGCTGTATACAGCTTTGTTGGTGTAAGCTGCTCGTATGACTCTACAATCCGCGCAATAGTGTGCGAGGGTACCTCCGTCCAGCTCCTCAGCCAATCCCAACACCCCCTTTGATTCAGGTTGTCGTCTTCCCACCTGGCCGAGAGGAACTTTTCTTGCCACCTCTCTTCTTGGATCTTTTGTTGGCGTTATTATTATTATTATTCGTTTCCTTCTTCTTGTACAGAGGTTGTATGTTCTTGGAACAAGAAATATTTCGTCGAAAACAGCGCATGCCGAGCGACGATAACTAAATTTTCTTTAAATAAACACATAAAGACTTCCTCACCAACGTTTACTCATTTAAAGTGTGTCAAAAAACTGTTGGGTCCTTAGAGATGAAGAAGCAATAATAGGAAAAAATGGAGACAGCTGAAATATCAGTATTTTAACAGTGCGATAAACAATCGCTCGGATACAAAACTATTTTAATATATTCGAATTAATTTACATCTAAATGATATGATAAATTTGGAGATTGTTACGAATTCAATTTTTTCTTAGAGCAAGTTATTTAACTTCGCAATTCCAATTTGTTGAGGCGGCTAATGATTCAAGTCTTAACTTCACACAAATAAGATGAAAACTTGATTAGCACCCACATTGATGAAAGTTCATTCAGGTGAAGTGACCAAAATATGAATGAATTCGCCGGCATCGAGAGTGAAACGTACATACATCTTTGATACTATCATTATTTCCAAATTATTGTCAACTATATCTTCTCAGGTAGAAAATTCACCTTTAACTGAGTGGAGAAGATGGAGTGTTACGTTTAATTTGGGACAATATTCATATGAACTGACTCCATTAGGAGCACATCGGCAAATCTCCCTTTACACCAAAAAAAAAAGGGAGATTTTATTACTTAACAAAGGTGTTTTCTAAACCTGTTTGCTTGATCTCTAGGTATCTTAGGCTGAATCAGAATGACGGACACAGTCATTGCTATCATTATTTCAGTACTGGATATAGAAACTCTTTCTTCTCAGTACGCGAACTGTCTAAGAAGGGTAGATGGTATATAAATTGCATAAAGTATGTTTCTTTGCCACGGAAAATGTTATTGTGGTTTTTTTCTTCCCATTGAACAAATTCACTCAAGAAAGTTTAGGCAAATGATCTGGTATCAAAACAAAACCATTGATACTTAACATTTTCTGAAAGGATATTTTGAATAAAATTTTTACAGAAGACAACAGTATTTCTTTAAGACAAAAAAGGGTCGTTTCCTGTAGGTTAATTTTAACTGTTTGTGACAAGAGATTATTTTGTTTCCACAGCACCTGCCCAGCCACGACCAATTCACCTTCTTAATAACATCTACCTTAAAAATCTTCCTCAATAGAGGTCCCTTTCCTTATAGAGCCCTTATACGAACTGCTTGCTCTGTCAAAAGACCTGTCTATTTTTCTTCTGAGATGTACGTGATGTAATCCTGCTTTTGTCATCACCCTTGTCACTGGCGTTTACTCCTTAAAATGCAGCCGCGAAATCCTTTTAAACAAGAAACTGCCACTTCTTTTAACTTTCATTGATGTTCCTTGTATTTAGTATACATTATCTAATCAAAAGAGACAATTTGTGAGTTAAAAGCAGTTTGTGACGTTTTAATTAGCTTCATCATTTTAAAACCCCAGAAAAAAAAGGCCCGTCATTTTTCAAGTAAAACTGAACAAATTCAAATTTATTACTGCTTCATTCGTTTTGACCGGCTCGTATCGCAATATGACATTAACGTCAATTGCTTTATTTTAGAAGGAAGAAGGAATCAAAGTTGTGTTACCGTCAAGAAACAGATTCATCAATCAGATCTCCTTTACTACAACTTTAAGAGCAACGTTAACAAGAAAGTTAAACAAGACGGCAAAATCCACTGGGTAAAAGTCTGGTTAGCTTTCCTTTACCATGCATAAATGCGTATCTTCATTTCATTAATGTACTGTTGTATTTATGGCGAGTGTCGTTGCTTGAAAAACATTCTTAAGATGTAGTTCTAGTGTTTTCGTTCGCTTTCTTTCATGATAAGCTTAAGAAATAAAATATACCAATAACTGCCTGAGTATCTTATAATATCATAAAATAATATAATATGAAAAGCTTTGTGTGGGAAGCGATTGAGAAAACTACTGATGTAAGAGAGAGGACAGACAACGGATGCAACCCAAAACAGAACTACAATAGCTTATATGCGCTTCAAAGTTACTCTTCGTTTGCATCTCAACCCCAACAACAGGGCGATAATTCTGTCCACGCTTATGACCGTCAAAGTAAACAAAGACACTCCGCATAACACATAGCTTGTTATGTATATATGTGAATCATGTGTGAATCGGAAAATGATGCGGTTCTCAAGAGTGCAGAAAATCAAAAAAGGTAGAGAGGCGGGTCGACAAGACCAACCAAGAGATCAGTTGTTGCTAGGCAAGATTCCTTGTGCAGGGCAACAAGGATAAGAGAATTGCCGAGAAATGCTGTGGGCAGGAGAATGAGCACCACTAAGAAAGGGGGATAAACTCAAGTCACCCTCACCTTCTGTTATATTACTGGTCACCAAAATTCATCAGTTTATCAGCAAGGCACTGGTACATTAAGAAAAAGTTATGGGATCCACAACTCCAGGTATCCTTTGCACAGCGAATTTGTTCAAGCTATCTTTCCTCCCAATGTGCTAACAAAATCTGTTGACGGCGGATAACAGGAAGATGCTTGTGAACGGCACCTAGGATAAGAGAATTGCTAAGAAAAGCTGTGAAGGAGAGGCGAATGTTGACAGCAGACAAAAAAATTGATTACTGTTGTAATCCACCTATCAACGAAGGGGAACCGTGATGACTGGTCATAAAATCTTAGCTGCGTTCCACCTTGTGTCGGTTTTTGGTTACGTTCATCTGACAATCCAGCCTAAAAAACAGCCGTCTCCAAGTTTTCGGCTTTAATTGCAGCAAGGAATGTATTGTCTTACCTGAGCCTGCTGCACCATAAGTACTTCTCGCTCCGGAAATTTCCTCTAGGATGTTATTGTTTTATAAAAAACGGTAGCGGTAGTTTTGTATTTTAACAATGGCATGCACCACATATTGTGAACCGGTTCTAGGAATTTTCGTATTCACGTACAAAAAGTGAAAAAAAAAAAAAAAAGTTATCAGCAAACCTCGAGCAACGATGACATATTCAACGAGCGTTCTCAAATAATAATCGTGGCTCAGCTTTGAAGTATCAATTCGAGTATAACTAAGAGAGGATCTAATTCCATGGACAGCAAAGCGCTTGTCTGATTGTCTGCTTTATTGCCTCTCTTACTTCACTAATCCTCCAGCAGTAAAGAAACGGGTTTCATGTTGTGTTCAAGAACATGAGGACAACTGCTTCGTCCCGAGCGACGATTATGTATGATTATATTTTACTTTGAGCGACCACAACTGCCACTATAAAGAATGGTGCCTAGCAAACAATTAACGCCAACTGCAGCCACTGTGCACTGTACACAGCCTTTTTGCATGGTGCCATGTTCGATACATGGCAAGAGCCCTTATACGAACTGCTTACTCTGTCAAAAGACATGTCTGTTTTTCTTCTAAGATGTGTGATGGAACCCTGCTTTGGTCATTAGCCTTTTCACCAACGTTTACTCTTTAAACATGCAGCCGCGAAAACCTTTTAAATGGGAAACATGCCAATTCTTTTTTAGCGTTCAATGATCTTTCTTGTATTTACATTATCAAATAAAAGGAAACGATTTGTAAGTTAAAAGCAATATTGTGACGTTTTAATTAGCTTCAGCCTTTTAAAGGCCCCAGAATAAAGGCCGGTCATTTTTCCATTTAAGCTGAACAAATTTAAATTTCGTACTGTCTCATTAGTTTTGACCTGCTGGTATTGCACTATGACGTTCACGTCATGTGCTCTATTGTTTTACCGTCAAGAAAAAAATTCATCAATCAGATCTCCTTCACCACAACTTTAAGTGGTTAGACAAGACGGCAAAGTCCAACGAAAAGGCTCATTAGCTTTTCATTACCATGCATGAATTCATATCATCGTTTCTTTTATGCACTGTTGTGTTTATGGTGAGTGCCATCGCTTGAAAAACATTAAGACGTGGTTCTAGTGTTTTCGTTCGCTTTTTTTAAAAAATACGAATAAAAACTTGCTCAATGAATAACTTGTGCCTCATATAGTATCATAAAATAATATAATTTGAAAAGCTCTGTGTAGGAAGCGACTGAGACAACTGCTGATGTGAGAGAGAGCACAGACAAGGGATGCAACCCAAAACGGAGCTACAATATCACATATGCGCTTTAAAGTCACTAGATTCGTTTGTATCTCAACCCCAACAACAGGGCGATAATTCTTTCCACGCTTGTGGCCGTTAAAGTAAATAAAGACACTTTGCATAACACATAGCCTGCTATGCCTGTATGTGAATCATGTGTGAATCGGAAAAGAATCCAGCTTTCAAGAGTGCAGGAAATTAAAAAGGTAGAGCGGCTAGTTAAGTACCCTGGTCCCAGAGGTTCTCCTCTCTCTAAAAAAAATAGGATAAATCTCTTCTCCCTAAAAAAATCGGCGCCAAGCACCGACAACGAGCTGCGAAACAGCAAGCAGTCGAGAGAACCTCTGGTGGAGATCGTTGAGAACCTCACTTTGGTGCATTCAGCTGATGATCGTGGCGATCTGATTGGCTGTTTTTTTTCGATACCAGTGATTGGCCAGTGAAAAAATATGTGGGGGAGGGTGTAGTATTCCGATATCGTACCGAGGGACCGGACAGTTGGTAGCTTTTGCATTGCCAATATTATACACGGGAGTGTGGCAAGTATCACACCACAAGATCGCATTGCTCCACGAGACTTGTAAACATGCTTTAAAAGAAGACAAATTTCAGTATATTTATCATCAGAACATGGTGTTATCGGAACGTTATTTTGACACAATAGGTCATTTGAATCTGGAGAATCGTTTTCCAGAAATAGATCAACTCGCAAATGAACAAAACGACGCTTTGTTTGCTTTGCTTAATCGTGAAGATGTGTTCGCCATCTTGCCAACTGGTTACGGCAAGTCCATCATTTTCAACTTAGAGACAAGAGAACCTCTGGGACTAGGGTAAAACCTGTTACAAGAGTGTCGACAATGTAACAGAAATCATCGAGTTTACTTCGAATGTTCTCACCTCTGCTCGTGCACAACTACGTTTTCGATCCCTCGAATCGCAGAAATAATCAACATCCAAAGCTGAAAAAGGATCTTCTATGTCATTGTTATTTTGCACACAAAGTTTTCTTTTGCTCTTTGGAGCTGCAGGAAAGGTACATGCTTTTTTCCTTGCATTCTTTATGCCATGATTATCAACCGTGGAGTCTTTGGCGCACCTCTTCTCGCGCTGTATGTCAGTGCTTTCCCATACAGATTCCTTATAGTGTAGTCGAAGTCTTTCAAGTTCTTGTAGTTGTTCTAGGAGTTTTTAATATTTCAAAACAGTTCTATAGCATCTCTGACATAAAACCTGAGATAAATCCTTCGTGTCTTGAACATCTGAAGCAACCACAGACCGAAAGATGTCGAGAAATTCTTTATTCTTGTCGGAGAAAATATTATACTGTGAACGGCCAGTGATCTTTATGTTTTCTCCACAGACTCTGCAAAAATCGTCTGATCGAGTGCTGAAGCGCTTGACAGGAGTGTAATTAGTTCTATTCATAAATACACCGTGGAAATGTAAAGGTAAAAGTTAATTTAAATTTCTTTGTCGATACACGGTGGAGACCTGTCGCACGTGTAGCAGTATTTTAACAGATAGTAATTTCAAAACATTGGCGCTCCCATCCCCTCTAGAGTAGTTTCATATGTAACGACACATTCACGAAAGCCCCCGACCCTAAGTTTTTTGTTTGATACTGCCGTTTCCTATTGGCTGTTGAAAAGTGATAGATTTGATCAGCTGTCAAAACAGCTGAATGCAGCAAAGTGAGGTTCTCAACGGTCTCTACCAGAAGTTCTCCCTACTGCTCGCTGCTTCGCAGATCGTTGTCGGCGCTTGGCGCCGATTTTTTCGGGGAGAAGAGTTTTATCCTATTTTATCAGAGAGAAGAAAACCTCTGGGACCAGGGTACTAGTTAATAAGACCAACCAACAGATCAGTTGTTGCCAGACAACGATACAAAACTTTGGACGGCAGTTGGGGGAAGATTCGTTGTGAAAGGGAACGCGGATAAAAGTATTTCCAAGAAATGCTGTGATTGAGAGGAGAATGTGTACCTAAGAAAGGGGATCAACGCAACTCACCCTCACCGTTTGTTATATTACTGGTCACCATAATTTATCAGTTCATCATCAAGGTAGTGGTACATTGAGAAAAAGCTATTATGATCCTCCAGGTATCCTTCGCTTTGCGAGTCTGTTCAAGCTATCTTCCCTCCTAACGTGCAAATAATAAAAGGAAGATTCCTTGTGAACGGCACATAGGATAAGAGAACTGCCAAGAAAAGCAAATTGACTACTGTTGTAATCCGCCAATTAGCGGAGGGGAACGTGACTGGTCACATGATCAATGCTACCTTTCAACTCGTGTCAGATTTTGGTCACGTTCATCTGATAATCCAGCCTAATAAAACAGCCGTATCCATTTTTTCGGCTTTAATTACAGCAAGATCTATGTTGTCTTACTTGAACTTGCAGCGTTATCAGTACTTGAAACAACAACAATTTACAATTTATCACTCATAGAGCGCTATTTACAATGACAGATCAACAGCGCTTTACAATCAATCCCAACCCGCCCATCCCACCCCAGGGGAGGACATCCATCAGACAGTAATCTCGTGCGTGGGAAATTAACGTCTCCTACCCCTAACCCTGTAGGAGACGGGACCTCCATTTATTCGTCCCTATCCGAGAAGACTAGAATATCTAACCATTTCTTGATGTTATAGAAAGGAAGCATATTCTTCTCAATTATTTTAAGACCTTGTGTGTTGGTCCGGCCGGGGCTTGAAAGACTTGAAAGACCGGGACTTGAAAGTACTTTTTCTTTGCAAAATATCCTGAAAAATCTCTAAATCTGATCAACTTATCTAACAGTTATCTGTTATTTGTTTGTCTCGTTCTAAGAGATGTCAAAATTTTTCCTCATTGGAGTTAGTAGGTACAAGGTGATTATCCAGGACAATGACAAGCCAAAGTTTGCCCTTTACTCCTTAGATTCAATTTGTTTTCTTGCAATGTCATTTTGATAAAAAAACAAGAAGATATTTTCTTATCAAGCCAGTTTTCTGGTATTCGACGGGTGATTAAATTTTCATTGATGCGATTCGCTTGTACGATTATGATTGTCCTCCAAGTATTTAAAAATACATTTGCTGAATACTGAGATGAACGAAATGCCTCATTAATCGAGATCGGAAATGGAAGGATGGTTGGTGAAAAACTATTTATACTCGATACAAAATTCATTTCATTCTACTTTTATGAACCGATTGTAAACATGGCGGACTGCTTGGTCGGCCCGGTTTGAGTTGTGCGAAAGCGAGGCCAATAAGGCCCCAGATTTTGTTTTGACACAGCAGGCCATTTTATTCTAATGATTACTTGATTAGAAGTGAGAGCCCCATAGGGCTTTGCGTTACACAAATCAATAGTATTGTTCGATGATTGATTTAAATCAACGTAAAAACAGCATAAACTAAGGAAAATATTCACAGAGAATCATGAAAAACATAAATTAACGTGTAAAATATTCACACCATACTATGGAAAAAACCTCAAAAACAATATCATTTAAACTACTTAATACTTCCTATCTAATAACATAACTGACCAGCGCTCTCATGTAATAATCGTGTCTTAATGACTCTCCCTTTTGAAAGTACTCATACAAATATAACTCGATGAGGATTTAAGTCCATGGACAGCAAAGTGCTTGTCTTACTGTCTGCTTTACTGCTTGTCTTATATTACTAATCTTCCAGCAGTAAAGAAACGGGTTTAAAGTTGAGTTAAAGTAAACTAAGATAGCTACTACTTCCCTCATTACCACTAAATGTGATGAATATGTTTTACAGTCAGCGACTGCAATTGACATCATAAAGTATGGTGCGTAACAAACTACTAATGCTAACTGCACCCACAGTGCACTATACACTGCCTTTTTGTATCGCGCCATGTTCACGGTGCATTTGGTTGGCTCGGCTGTTACTGGACACGATCTTGTACTTGAGCCTGATGACGACTGAAAAAAGCACCTTGGAGAGACTGGGTAATAAAACCAACCAACAGATCAGTTGTTGCAAGACAACGATACAAGAGTTTGGACGGCGGATGAAGAAAGGTTTCTTTGTGAAGGGCAACAAGGATATGAGATTTGCCAAGAAATGCTGTGATAGAGAGGAGAATGTAGACTTTCAGGAAAGAAATTTTAAATTCTTGTTGAAGCCTGCCAACCAGAGAGTGGGAACAATACAGTTCTTGTAATGTCTTGGTCTGTGTTCCACCTCCAGTGAAATTTGTCGTCAACATTATTCTGTACTCGTTTCCTTTTTCTTGGACTGACGTTATCTGTGATTGCAACGAGAAATATTTCATCTAAACAACTACACAACTACGACGATCACTAAAACCCTACTTCCTACATAATAATCATATAAAGACTTCCTGATCATTGTTTACTTGTTTGAAAAACATCAGAGAAATTGTCGCTTTAACTTGTCAGGTACACCCCGCGTTACCAGCGACCTTTCGCACGATAAATAATTTGATCCCGAAAATATTCACTAAGACACTGCTGGCAGAATTATAATGTCTCTTTAAAATCCTCAGCAGGTTACAGAAAGAAGCGTAAAACTAGAAAGTAATACATGAAAAAGAAACTGGTGAGAAAATCGAACTGTTTGCGAATCGGCTTGTCTCGATGAAATACATCAAAATCTTACTAAAGCACAATAAAGAGAACGAAACTAAGATATATATTACCTTTGTCCAGCCACGAGGGTAATGAACTGGTCTAAATCCGACAAATCTCAGAAAATTCTACACTACAAAGCTAAAACTGACAAGTCAACCTTGACTGCTCTGAAATCTGACGCTCTTATCAGGTTTTTGGGAAAACACGTGTTTCTTACGAATGCGCGCTAGGACGCTTGGGAAATTACCCAAGCATCACTTGAAACTTAGCGTTAGCTACACCCCGTATGAGACAGGAATAGAAGGCAAATATGTAAAAACACCTGTAACATTATTATTGTTTTCTCTGTGCGACCTACAATCTCTTTTAACTTAGGCCACGGGCAGACACTCATTATTAACGCTCGATACGAGTTACTTCACTTGTGGATAAGTTTGAGGCCTTGAGCAACACGACTCGTGGGCAGAGGCGCGACGTGCCGCAGTGCTTATCACTGAGGACCTACTCGCAAGCTGACCTAGTTTCATTGATAGGGTGTAAATCAAGTGTCCATATCATTTGTGTGAAGTTGAGGCTTGAATCATTATCAGCTTCAGCAATCAAAAAAGAAAGAGGATTCAAGCTTAGGATCTTCAACCCATGTCAATCAGTCCAGGAAATTTCAATGCATATATCGATTACGAAACATTGTTCGCGAGCCACAGACATCCAAACAGTAGCAGTGAGAGGCTGGGTAACAATACCAACCAACAGATTAGTTGTTGCCAGTCAACGATACAAGATAATTTGGATATATCAACAAAGTTTCGAGCGTTAGCCTTTCGTCAACTTTTGTAATCGTTACGGTGGCCAATTTACCAATTTAACTTTGTTGATATATCCAAATTATTGCGTTACCCTCACCAACGCAGCCCCAAACAGTTTTTTTAGAAACTATCAGCCTTCATTCAACGATACAAGAGTTTGGACGGTAGATGGAGGGTAGATTCTTTGTAAAGGGCAACGAGGATAAGAGAATTGCCAAGAAACGTTGTGATAAAGGGGAGAATGATAAGTGCTGAGTAGTGTACCACGTCTATAAAGTCCCCCACTCATGTAACCGTCACGAAATATCTCCAAACCCTAAATAAATGAAAAAACGGCGCGGTGAAAGCCTGGAACGGAGTGAGCCGAATAGCCGAGTAACCGAAATGAAGCCGAAGTATTGCCGAAGAATTGATTGAGCCGAAGTATAGCCGAATATTGATGAGCCGAATATTCATCTTCCATGTGCTTTTCCGTAATTTTAATATAGTCTTCCTCATCACTTGAAATTCTTCATAAATCGTTTAAATCCGGTGTGTCGCTTATGATTCCTAAAATTTCGTCCAACATCACACCGGAAAATTTGGGATTGTGCTCCACATAAGTGTTCATGGTGACTGCTCTGACTGCTGCTGCTGCTGCTAAATGACTGTAATTCACTCTGTGTCTCGTGGGATTTGTGCGTCATGAAATACCTCGTCCCAGTCCTCCTCCTCCTCTTCATCCGAAGAAGAATAGACTGGAGAATCGTAACTTCTAGGTGGTGGCTGGTTTTTACAATGTCGAACGTATTTGTAAAAAGGCAAGAAGGACGCAATTGTACGCAGACCTGTATTTTCTTTCCTCCGGTAAATCAAAGGGTGAAGGCTTGAAAATGGAATTTGTGATTCTTGCATCTAACTTCCACAAGTCGTTAGGGGTAGCATGATCCGCCACGATGGTTAAGAAATCTTCTAACATACCCAACGCTTTGATCGGTGCCCCTTCTAATATTTTCATCGCTGGTGATGGTTTTCTCGTTTCTCTTAACTGCTCAAGGTATTTTCGAAACACCAGTACCACTTCTCTTTGAGCTTGAGTAAATTTTGGTGATGGAGGTTCACGCATCACTGGCATTTCGTCAATCGATTCTAAATTAGACTCCAATTCTCTTGCATTTGCTGCAACGCGAGGATCGTACATCATGCCTACCAAGTTTACAGACGCAGTCCATTGACATAATCGCGCCGATCTCGTTTTTGTCTTATGCGACATGATGTTCACGCTATCAACTCTTTTTCACAACTAATGTTTCGAGCTAAAAGTCTTTCCTATATGTCATACGTGAAGTCACTCTGACGTAAAGTTCATTATCCTCTACCACGTGTCTGGCGTTTTTTAGGCATCATTCAATTCTAAGTAAAGCAATCTTTTCTGTAATTTCTTGTATCCACTTTGGCAAAGTTTTTTTCTAAATTCACTGATTTCTACTCTGTACCACGCTTCTTTCTCTATCTCGGCAAACAATAGACAAGAATCGCATCGTCCACATTCGCATGACAAGTCTATTCCGGAAGGCATCGCTAAAATGAAGCATGTGAGCACGAAAGGATAACTTTATATTCGCTATGAATTTATGACAGCTTGTCAATCAGTGACATTTTTTTATCCTCTTCCGCATACGCGTGTAAAAACGTTTTGGAAATCCTATAAATACATTTATTTTTTATAGCCTCACTCGGTGAGAATAGCATGGCTAATCGAACCAGCGATTCCCAAACGCGTAATATAGGGACCAATTTCTTTTTTTTTTTTTTTTTTTTTTACCAATAACCCAGGTTCGAATCCTGGTCGCACCACTTTTTTTTCCCATATGGAATTCTCATATGACATAGGTATATAAATAGCCCATATACATGATTTAAGTATTGAAAAGGGGCTACTGGCAAGTTATATTAGTGATTCCTTTCCAATTATCTGTAATGGCATAATGGTTAGTACATTGCGTTGTGGCCACAATAACCCAGGTTCGAATCCTGGTCACAGCACTTTTTATCACACAGACGCAGCCGGAGGCTGCGTTCTTTTCTGGAGGCGCGCAGGAAGAGAAGAAGACAGGAAGAAAGATTCAATGTCTCATTAAAAAAAATACACCAAAAAAATAAATTTCCATGCTCTTTCAAGTATGACATGACCCATTTTCTCTCATACGAATGCGTAAAGTTCTTGAGCATGCGCAGACTCTTTTTGTCTTCCCGTCCCACATGGATGCGACTCACCATACCGTTTCATATATATACTCAAACCAACTTCAACTACTAATAAACTACACTTATAAGGCATCTGCCGATCATGTTTTACGTCTAGTTATAAACCGTGAGAGGGTGATGACCTGACTGACGCTCATTGACTGATCACAATTCACTACTTCAGCTCAATCAATTCTTCGGTAATACTTCGGTTTCATTTCGGCTTTTCGGCTATTCGGCTCACTCCCTTCCAGGCTTTGACCGCGCCGTTTTTTCATTTATTTAGGGTTTGGAGATATTTCGGGACGGTTACATGAAAGGGGGACGTTATAGACGTGGTATACTACTGTGCTGTGAAAGAAACTCATTCTTGTTAACGCCCACCCACCAAAGAGTGGGAGCATCCGCCGCCGTATCAAGAAAAGTGGCTCAACTTTGATAACAATAGGCTTTGTTATACAAGCGAAAAATGACCCTATATGGCCATTTTTGAACAATGGCGCAACAGCTTCAGAATACACGAGGGATTTGTCGAAGTTTCGGATTAGCATACGAGCGGGAAATTTAAACGCTCGGAAAGACAAGACTTTAGTTTAGAACTATGACGACTTTAGTTAAGAACTATGACAGTGTCTGGAGAAAGATTGATACGCACGGTCGATTGAAATCCAACAGCAATAACAAAAAAAAAAGAAATGTTTTGAACTGAATACCTTTGCAAAGATTGTTTTCGAAGAGATATTTAGACGCACAAGTACTTTACTGGAAAGGTGGTGTGAATGAGACACAACGTATTTTGAACTCTCGATGTGTGTATGCTCGATGTGTGCATTGCCACATTAGCGGTCAATTTTTTCCCGGGGTAGACCATTGAGAGTTGACTCGACGAGACAAATTTACGCTATCCACTTCCCCGAAGCGGCTAAATCAGCGGTTAATTTTCTCTTGGGTTACTCTGGTGACAATTTATCTGTCTTGTGCGCTACCTACTCTCCCAAAATAGCTAAACTGTCGTGCTGAAAGTTTTCTTCTGATAAGTCACGAACTTTTTCGCGTCGCTTTGGCCAAAGTCCCTTAGCGTTACAAAGAACAAAAGGACTATTGTTTAATAGTTAATGTGAGAAGTTGAGCCGGAACAATAGACCATTTCTTGATAGGAGCAGTTCTCCATACGTTTTTGCCTGTGCTCCACCTCTAGTGAAATTTGTTGTCGACATAGTTTCATGAATTTGGAATCGACACTCAATTAGCACCTATCAATGACAGTTCATTCAGGTGAAGTGACCGAAATAGGTGTAAATTAGTCGGCATTAAGAGTGAAACGTACAGACATCTTTTATACTATCATAATTATTTCAAAATTATTTTCAACTACGTCTCCTCAGGTAAAGATTCACCTTTAGCTGAGCGGAGGAGATGGAGAGTTACTTTCAATTTCGGAACTGACTCCATTAAGAGCATATCGACAAACCATCTCTTTGCACAACAAAGAAAATAAACGGGAGACTTTATTACTTAACAAACGTGTTTGCTGAACCTGTTGTTTAAGCTCTAGGTATCTCAGGCTGAGTCAGAATGAAAGACATTAATAGACATGTGTGCTATCGCTATCATCATTTTAGTACTGGATGAAGAAACTCTTTCTTCTCAATAAGCGAACTGTCTCAGAAGGGTAGATGGTAAAGAAAATGCATAATATATATGTTTCTTTACGAAAGAAATTTTATTTTGTTTTTTTTTCTTCCCCTTGAAAAAATTCACTTATGAAAGGATATTCTGGATGAAATTTTCGTGAAGACAATCGTATTTCTTTTAGACGAGATATATTATTAACGCTACAAGTCGGAAGTTTAATTAAAAAGGGTTGTTTCTTGTAAGCTAATTTTAACTGTTTTTGACAAGAAATTATTTCATTTCCACAGCACCCGCCCGGCCATGACGAATTCACTTTCTTAATAACATCTTCCTAAGAAAGTCTTTCACAAAAGCGTTCCCTTTTCTCCTAAAGCTCTAATACGAACTGCTTGCTCTGTCAAAATATATGTCTATGTTTCTCTAGAGATGTACGTGATGTGACTCTGCTTTGGTCACTAGCGTTTGTAACTCTTTAAAAATGCAGCCGCAAAGTCCTTTGGAAACATGCCAATTCCTTTTTAGCGTTAGTTGTATTTACATTATCAAATAAAAGGAAACAATTTGAGAGTTAAAAGCAATTTTGTGACGTTTATTCAGCTTCATCCTTTTAAAGGCCCCAATAAAACTGAACAAGTTCAAATTTATTACTTCCTTATAAGTTTTGACCGGCTCGTATCGCAACGTGACGTCAGCGTCAAGTGATTTATTTTAGAAAGAAGAAGGAATCAAAATTTTTTTACCATCAAGAAACAAATTCATCAATCAGATCTCCTCCACCACTATTTTAAGCCCAGACTTTATTGACGTTAACAAGAAAGCTGGATTAGACGGCAAAATCAAACTAAAACTCTCGTTAGCTTTCCTTGATCATGCATGAATGCATATCTTTGCTTCGTCAATGTACTATTTTAATTATGGCTAGTGCCATCGCTTGAAAAACATTCTTAAGACGTGGTTCTAGAGTTTCTGTTCGTTTTCTTTCGTGATAAGGAAATAAAAATATCAATAATAGCTTGCTCAACGACTAACTCAAGTTTTTTATAATTTCATAAATTAAATAATATGAAGAGTCATGTGTGGGAAGCGATTGAGATGACTACTGATGTAAGAGAGAGCACAGGCACCCTAGGGATGCAGCTCAAAACGGAGCTACAATATCACCTATGCGCTTCAAAGTCACTATTTGTCTGTACCTCAACCCCAACAACAGGGCGATAATTCTATCAACGGTTGTGGCCGACAAAGTAAATAAGGACACTCCGCATAACATATAGCTTGTTACGTACATATGTGAATCCTGAGTGAATCGGAAAAGAATCCAGTTTTCAAGAGTGCAGGAAATCAAAAAGGTAGAGAGGCGGTTTGACAAAA